>NW_026993364.1:0-14989 GCF_028769735.1 Zonotrichia leucophrys gambelii
AAACAAAAACCTAAAAAACTGGGGGAAAAACCCCCCAAAAATTGGGGAAAAATCCCAAAAAAATCCAGGAAAAAAAGCCCCAAAAATCCAGGAAAAAATGCCAAAAAACTGCAGGGAAAAACCAGGAAAAACCTCAAAAATTGTGGGAAAAATCCCCCAAAAATCTGGGGAAAATTCCAAAAAATATCAGGAAAAAAAGCCCCAAAAATGCTGGAAAAATTAGCAAAAAATTGCAGAGAAAAGCCCCAAAAACTGTGGGAAAAATCCCAAAAAATCTGGGGGAAAATTCCCAAGAAATCCAGAAAAAAAAGCCCAAAAAATCCAGGAAAAATCCAAAAAAACTGCAGGGAAAAACCTCAAAAACTGTGGGAAAAATCCCAAAAATCTGGGGAAAAACCCAAAAAAATCCAGGAAAAAAGCCCCAAAAATCAGAGAAAAATGCCTAAATCAGAAAAACTAAAAAGGAAAAAAATCCCAAAAATTTGGGGAAAAACGGGGGGAAAATCCCAAAAAAAATCCAGAAAAAAAAGCCCCAAAAATCCAGGAAAAAATACCTTAAAATTCAGGGAAAAACCTCAAAAACTGTGGAAAAAAATCCCAAAAAATCTGGGGAAAAATCCCAAAAAAACACAGGAAAAAAAGGCCCAAAAATCCAGGAAAAAATGCCAAAAACTGCAAGGAAAAATCCCAAAAAATGTGGAAAATCCCAAAAACTGAGGGAAAATCCAAAAAAAGCCAAAACCGAAAATGCAAAACTGGGAAAAAATCCCAAAAAACTGTGGGAAAATGCCAAAAAAATCCAGAAAAACAGCCCCAAAAATCCAGAAAAAAATGCCAAAAAATTGTAGGGAAAAACCTCAAAAACTGTGGGAAAAATCCCAAAAATCTGAGGAAAAACTGGGGGAAAATCCCCCAAAAAATCCAGGAAAATAGCCCCAAAAACCCGGAAAAAAAATGCTAAAAAACTGCAGGGAAAAATCCCAAAAATCTGGGGAAAAAATCCCAAAAATCTGGGGGAAAATCCCAAAAAATAATTGGGGGAAAAACCCCAAAAAAGTTCAGGAATTTGTGCGAGAACAGCGCAACATCCACACAGAAATTTGAATTTTTATTCTGATTTTTTTTTTATTTTATTGGGATTTTTTCTGGATTTTATTGGGATTTGATCCAATAAAGAAATGGGGAAAAATTTGTTTTATTTGGATTTTTTTCTGAATTTTATTGGGATTTAATTTGGAATTTTGGGGAATTTTTTTCTGGAATTTATCAGGATTTTATGGGGAATTTTATTTTGCTTTATCTGGAATTTATTTTTATATTTTCCAGGATTTTATAGAGGTTTTGTCAGGGTTTTATTGGCATTTAATTGAGATTTTTTTATGAATTTTTGGGGGATTTTATGAAAATTTAATCTGGATTTTATTGGGATTTTATTGAAATTTTTTGGGGAATTTTATGAAATTTTGGTTTTGACTTTATTCTGATTTTTTCTGGATTTTATTGTAATTTGATCCAATAAAGAAATGGAGAAAAATTTGTTTTATTTGGATTTTTTCTGGATTTTATTGGGATTTAATTGGAAATTTGGGGAATTTTATTGGGATTTTTTTTTTAATTTATGAGGATTTTATGGGGAATTTTATTTTACTTTATCAGGAATTTATTTTGATTTTTTCCAGGATTTTATAGAGGTTTTGTCAGGGGTTTATTGGGATTTTACTGAGATTTTGGGGGGGATTTTATGAAGATTTGGTCTGGATTTTATTGGGATTTTATTGTGATTTTTTAGGGGATTTTATGAAATTTTGGTTTTGACTTTATTCTGATTTTTTCAGGATTTTATTGGGATTTGATTCAATAAAAAAATGGAGAAAATTTGTGAATTGTTTTATTGGGATTTTATTGGGGTTTGGGGGGAATTTTACATTTTTGGATGATTTTTTTTTTCTCTACGTTTTATTGGGATTTTTGGGAAATTTTATTGAGATTTTGGGGGGATTTTATTGGGACTTTTATTGGCACTCCAAGATTCCAATGCCCAATTCCCAAAATCCCAATCCCAAACCCCAAAAATCCCAATCCCAAAAATCCCAAATCAAATCCCAGACCCCAAAAATCCCAATTCGAGACCCCAAATCCAATCCCAAAATCCCAATCCCAGATTACAAAAAAAACCCCAATCCCAGATCCCAAAAATTCCGATTTGAGACCCCAAATCCCAATCCCAAAATCCCAAAAATCCCAGATCCCAAAAATCCCAATCCCAAATTGTCAAAAATCCCAAAATCCCAAACCCAAAAATCCCAATCTCAAAATCCCAAAAATCCCAATCCCAGGTTCTCAAAAACCCCAATCCCAAAAATCCCAAAACCCCAAAATCCCAAATCAAATCCCAAACACCAAAATTCCCAATTCAAGACCCCAAATCCAATCCCAAAATTCCAAATCAAATCTCAAATCCCCAAAAATCCCAAACCCCAAAAATCCCGAATCAAATCCTAGATTCTGAAAAATCCCAATCCCAAACCCCAAAAATCCCAATCCCAAATTCCCAAATCAAATCCCAGACCCCAAAAATCCCAATTCGAGACCCCAAATCCAATCCCAAAATCCCAATCCCAGATCCCAAAAATTCCAATTTGAGACCTCAAATCCAATACCACAATCCCAAATCAAATCCCAGACCCCAAAAATCCCAATCCCAAAAATCCCAAATCCAATCCCAAAATCCCAATCCCAGATTACCAAAAAAATCCCAATCCCAGATCCCCAAAAATTCGGATTTGAGACCCCCAATCGCAATCCCAAATTCCTAAAAATCCCAATCCCAAATTCCCAAATCAAGTCCCAGATTCTCAAAAATCCCAATCCCAAATTCCAAAAATCCCAAAACCCAAAAATCCCAAATCAAATCCCAGATTCTCAAAAATTCCAATCCCAAATTCCCAAAAATCCCAAAAAATCCCAAATTCCCAAATCCTCCAAAATCCAATCCATTCCAAAAACCCAAAAATCCCAAATCAAATCCCAGATTCTCAAAAATTCCAATCCCAAATTCCCAAAAATCCCAAAAATCCCAATCCCAGATTCTCAAAAATCCCAATCCCAAAAATCCCAATCCCAAATTGTCAAAAATCCCAAAATCCCAGACCCCAAAAATCCCAATCCCAAACCCCAAAAATCCCAATCCCAAAATTCCCAAATCAAATCCCAGACCCCAAAAATTCGGATTTGAGACCCTAAATTCCCAAAAACCCCAAAACCCAAAAATCCCAATCCCAGATTGTCAAAAATCCCAAAATCCCAAACCCCAAAAATCCCAAAATCCCAAAAATCCCAAAACCCAAAATCCCAAATCAAATCCCAGACCCCAAAATCCCAATCCCAAATTGTCAAAAATCCCAAAATCCCGAAACCCCAAAAATTCCCAAAATCCCAATCCCCAACCCCCAGACCCCTCCCCACGCCCGCCCCCGCTCAGGTCCCGTCCCCCAAATCCCCAATTCCCCAATCCCCAATCTCAATCCTAAATCCAAATCCCAAAACCCCAAAATCCCAAAATCCAAAATCCCAAAATCCCAAAAATTCCCAAAATCCCAATCCCCAACCCCCAGACCCCTCCCCACGCCCGCCCCCGCTCAGGTCCCGTCCCCCAAATCCCCAATTCCCCAATCCCCAATCTCAATCCTAAATCCAAATCCCAAAACCCCAAAATCCCAAAATCCAAAATTCCCAAAATCCCAAAAATTCCCAAAATCCCAATCCCCAACCCCCAGACCCCTCCCCACGCCCGCCCCCGCTCAGGTCCCGTCCCCTTTCCCGGGATAAATCCCGACCCCCAAATCCTCAAATCCCCAATCCCAATTCCCCAATCCCCAATCTCAATCCTAAATCCAAATTCCAAATTCCCGAAATCCCAAAATTCCAAAGCCCCCAGACTTCTCAGACCCCTCCCCCGGGAGAAATCCTCACCCCCAAATCCCCAAATCCCCAAACCCCAAACCCCAAAATCCCCAATCCCAATCCCCAATCTCAATCCTAAATCCCTAAATCCCAAAATCCAAAATTCCCAAAATCCAAAATTCCCAAAATCCCCAATTTCCCAGTCCCCAATCCCAATTCCCCAATCCCCAATCTCAATCCTAAATCCCAATCCCGAAACCCCAAAACCCCAAAATCCCAAAATCCCAAATTCCCAAAATCCCAAAGTCCCAAAATTCCCAAAATCCCAATTCCCAGCCCCCAGACCCCTCCCCCGGGTTAAGTCCCGACCCTTCCCCTCCCGCGCTGCCCCCGCGATTTTTTACCCAATTTTCACCCGATTTTTCCCCCAATTTTCCCCCAATTTCTCCCCAATTTTCGCCCAATTTCACATCGATTTTCCGCCATTTTTTGGCCAATTTTGGTCCCATTTCAGCACCGATTTTCACCCAATTTTCACCCAATTTTCCCCCAATTTCTCCCCAATTTTCCCCCAATTCCCCCCCAATTTTCACCCAATTTTCACCTAATTTTTCCCCAACTTCAGCACTGATTTTCACCCAATTTTTCCCCCAATTTCCCCCAATTTTCGCCCGATTTCCCCCCAATTTTTCACCCATTTTTCCCCCAATTTTCCCCCAATTTTTCCCCTAATTTCCCCCAAATTTTCACCCCATTTTTGGCCAATTTCCCCCCAATTTTTCCCCCCGTTTCCCCCCAAATTTAACCCCCTGCTTGCCATAGAGGCGCTGGATGCCGCCCATTTAAGCACCGATTTTCACCCAATTTCCCCCCAATTTTCCCCCATTTTTCGCCCCGATTTCCCCCCAATTTTGCCCCAATTTTTGTCCCATTTCAGCACCGATTTTCTCCCAATTTTCCCCCAATTTTCGCCCAAATTTCACCCCAATTTTCCCCCAATTTCCCCCCAATTTTCACCCAATTTTCCCCAATTTTCCTCCAATTTCCCCCAATTTTCCCCAATTTCCCCCCAATTTTCCCCCAATTTTCCCCCAATTTTCCCCCAATTTTCCCCAAATTTTCCCCAATTTTTCCCCCAATTTCTCCCCAATTTTCCCCCAGTTTCCCCCCAATTTTCACCCAATTTTTGTCCCATTTCAGCACCGATTTTCACCCAATTTTCACCCAATTTCCCCCCAATTTCAGACACGTGGTTTCTGGCAAGATGGCGGCGCCCATGCCGACACGTGGTTTCCGGCAAGATGGCGGCGCCCAGGCGTGCACGTGGTACGGGGACAAGATGGCGGCGCCATCCGAATTACGTCACTTCCGGCAACATGGCGGCCGCCATGACCGGATTGTTTTTTCTCTATTTTTGCCGGGTTTTTTGCGCTTTCCTCGGGTCCCCCGTGGCCGGAGTGTTATTCCGGTTGCCGTGCGGCCGGCGGCGTCGCGGGGAGGGGCTTCTGAGCCGTGGGGGCGGCACCTTGCCGCGGCGCCCCGGCGACGGAGGGGCGGCGCACGGGGGCGGGGGCTCGGGTAGGGGAGGTGGCGCCCGGGGGCGGGGGCACGGCGATGGGGGGGCGGTGCCCAGGGGCGGGGCGGCGGCGCCCGGGGGCGGCGCGGAGCCCGGGGGCGGGGCGCTTGGGTACCGGGGGTGGTGTTAGGGGGCGGGGGCCGGGGCGACGGGGGGGCGGTGTCCGGGGGCTGGGGCGCCTGGGGGCGGGGGTGGCCGGTGGGAGGCGGTCCCTGGGGGCGGCGTGCGGTGTGGCGGGGCGGCGGCGGGCTTGGTAGGGGCGGTGCTTGGGTTTGGGGGTGTAGTGGGGGGACTGATGGCGGGCTTGGTGCGGGGTCTGGTGTTGTAGTGTAGGGGTGCTGTCATAGTGGTAGGTTGTAGACTGATTAGGCTTGATTGGTGTCAGCTGGGGTACTGATTAGGAGAGGGTGGGTTCCTATATTGTATATATAGTAAAAAGAATAAAAACTATATGTCTGGTGCGGCAGTGGAAAATTTCAGGCTCCTGGGGAGTAAGGGTTTGTTTTGTATTTTAATTTTTTTATTTTTTTCCTTTACACCCGGGAGCCTGAAAAGTTTCTACTGCTGCTTTTTTAAACTCAAGCTGAAGGAACAAAGTTAGAAGAGGAAGAGGAGGAAAACAGAGAGAGAAGAGGTAAAGAAGTAGAGAAAAGAGAGAGAGAAGAGAGAGAGAGAGAGAAGAGAGAGAGAGAAAAAAGAGAGAGAGAGAGAAAAGAGAGAGAGAGAGAGAGAAGAGAGAGAGAGAGAAAAGAGAGAGAGAGAGAGAGAAAAGAGAGAGAGAGAGAAAAGAGAGAGAGAGAGAGAAAAGAGAGAGAAGTAAAGGCTGAAAAAAATAGAGAGAAGGAAAAAGAGTGAAAAGAAGAGGAAGAGACAGGGAAAAAAAAGACAGAGGGAAACAGAGAGAAAAGAAGACAGAGAAAAAAACAGAGAGAAAAAGAAGAGAGGGAGATAGAGAAGAAAAGACAGAGAGACAGAAAGAGAAAAGAAAACAGAGAGAGAAACCAAGACAGAGAGAAAAGAAAAGGAGGGTGGGAAAAAGGAAAGACAGGACTTGGAGGGAAAAGAAAGTGGTTAGGATTAGAAAATTCAGGGCAGAGTGAAAAATGAAAAGACTGAGAGCAAAAAAGACAAACCAAGGAAAAGGAGAACACAGAGAAACAGAAGCAAGAAGAGCGAGGGTGAAAGTTACAAAGAAAAAGAAATAAGGTGCAAAGTATAGACACGAGAGAAAAATACATACAGTTAGACAGAAATAGTGAAATGGACAAATAAAAGGAAGCAGATGGAAACAGAGTTACAGAAGCAGAGACACAGTGTCACAAAGAGTGAGAAACAGAAACAAAGGGTTAGAGACAGATGGGAGTTAAGTTAGAAATAGAAAAGGAAAGTGAGGAGCAACAGGAAGAAATACAGTGGAAAGAAAATACAAAACCACACCAAAAAAACACAGGAGCCGCAATGGGGGTAGGGAAGGGCAGGGGATATCTTTATTAGGGGGGATTTTACTGGATTGAGTGAATGATTTTATTTATACATCAGCAAAATACATTTAAACAGTGTACACAAATGTAAATGCAAATAGAAGCCATACACACACTGGTACAAGTCAAATTGCAATACAGAGCAATACAGAGCAATACAGAGCAATACACATATCAACACAAAGTGATAACCTTTTCCTATTTTCATTACATGTTGAGTTATTGTTACAAGAAACCCAAAACAACAAAAGCACACAGAAACCACCACTCATCTACCATAACCTCTCCCTTCAGATAGCACAAAACCTCACCATCCCTCTCATCACAACTGCTAAATTACACCCCAGAAATCAGTGGTCCTCGGGAACGTGGTTCCCGGGAGCCTGCAAAAAATCCTCCTGCCTGACGAAAACCCCGGTCCCTGGAGGGTCCGCGCCCAAACTTTGGCGATGAACGTCGCCTCGCGGACCGACCGGGACCGAGGGAAAAAAAACCCAGCCGGGGGGAAAAAAAAAAAACCCCGGCTGGGGATTTTTTATTCTAAATTTAAAAATGAGTTGAAAAACCTGCAAAACCAAAAGCCATACACACAAGGGTAAAGCCAGTCAGCATGCGCTCACACACGCAGGAACGAGCGGAGGCAGACAGACACATTCACATGCTCTCACGCACGCTCACACGCTCGCTGCGGCCCTTACCCGAGACGCTGAAGAACGTGCTTCAATGCATCTTCTGGCTGCCGCTCCTTGACGTCAAATGGTAGATTCCGGGGAAATCGGTAGCCTCGGGGACCTGTGAGACGACAGGAAGGGGTCAACGAGTGTCTATCTGACAGCTAGGACTTGTCCCCGCACTGGCCCAATAAATTTTCTACCCAAAATCCCACAAAACACAGATGAACGGTACAGTTTTTATAACTCTTCCACCTAACTGTGACTACGTGCCAGGGCAGGGCAGCTCCGATCATAACTGGTACAATGTAAGTACACACAATATGAACTGACACATACATTGCAAGTGTACATAGAGTGTAAGTACACACAATATAAGGTGACACGCTTACATACAGTGTAAGTACAGACAATATACGCCAATACACTCACATACAGTGTAAGTACATACAGTATAAGCCCACACAGGTACATACAATATAAGCCATCAGAGGTACATGCAATATAAGTACATACAGTAAAGGCCAACATAGGTACATACAATGTAAGTACATAAAATACAAGCCAACATAGGTACATACAATATAAACCAGGACTTAAGGTAACTCTCTGGAAGATTAATTCTTGAGCCCTATACCCTTTGAGAAGATGGAACCTATAGAACTACTGCAGTCACCTGAGGAGGGATTAGGATGCTCCCTCCAAAAGTCCAAGAGAATGGCATGGGAAAAAAGGCACTACCAAAGCTGGTAGTGAGAAGGAAGATGGATGAGAACATCTTCTGTAATCCTTCCTGGCTCAAAGAGTAAAAATGTAAAGATGCCGGAATAAGGAATATCCGGAAAGGAACGTGAGTAGAATAGGGCCGATATGGCACAGAATAGTGCCGATAAAGCATCGAGATGTAATAAAGGCCTATGACGTGGAAGACAACGGACACACGCTACATAACAGACACGGATGACATAACATAGACACAGATGACATAACACAGAGACAAGTGGCAACTTTCCCCTTAGGGACCTGAGACTGCTAGCGCAAGATGAGCCAGAGGCTGATGACGCCAAAGGTAAGGAAGCTCTATGACAATAGCGTGTGTTAATGAAATGTAACTCGTTAAAAGAAGTTAGTGCCAAAGCAGTTAAGAAGGTGCTCGAGAGGCTCGGCGAGCCTCGAGAAGGAAGCGGACGGCCGGGTGATCGTGGCTATAGCTCCGGACCCGAAGGCGAGCTCCTCGGGGGAAGATCCGTGACGATGCCGAGTCGAGGAAGGCTGACGACGCAAAGTTCGCGACGCTGTGGAGATGGGTCGGAACTGCCCTGCCCGGCAAAGGCTCTGGTGAGGCTGAGGAGAAACCCTCTCCCTTTACTTCCAGGGAGCCCGTCCCACTACGGACCTCTCCGCTAAGCTGACATGAAACTGCCTCCTGTGATAGTAAAGGCTTTTCCCCTTCTCCCGACCGCTGGCCCCGACACTTAGCTTTTGGAAGACGAGCGGACAAAATCCATCCTCGGTCGGACGTGGATGTTGAGATGTTCTCGATGCGTGCGCTTCGGTGCTGCCGCTTCCAAGCTTTGGCTAACGGCCTCCTCGGGGTACCTAAGGCGCAACAGAAAACGCGACTATTGCCCTCAAAAACGGTAATCCCCGGGAGTCCTCCGCACCACTGTCCCAGCTCACCTCAAATCTTGATTTGACTCCAGAGGCTGCCCAGAAGACACCTGCAAAAAGAAAATGTACATGCTTAGCATGCTGCTGCATAATGCTCGCCTATGAGTCTGTCGACGGAAGGAGACCAGAACATCAATTGATCATCACAGGCCCAATTTTATTGATCAGTACACCGGGTTAAATACAGTTCATAATGAGCTTCATACATATTGCAAAAGTTGAGCTCAGGATTGGTTAGTTACATATCAGCAGTTACACCTACTTTTACATTCCTATGGTCCTACTTTTGATACTTTCTACATATTCTTAGGAGATGTTCAGGACTAATCTCTACTCCCTCTCCTCATGTTGCAGCAAGGCCACTGATTGCTAATTGCTGACATCTCCTTTCAGCTTGCTGACTGCTGATTTCTCAGCTTAACCAGTGGCAATATGTCAGCATGGCCTTTCTCAGCTAACCAACTATTAATAAAGCTCTCCACATTTCCCCCGTTTTCTTCTTGTGCAAGGAAATTAGTTTGCCAGGTTTTTGCTATTGTACGGCTGACCATGTTTTGAATGCAATTAAAAACACAAGGCAAAATAAGCAAAAACAGTAAAATTACACCCAGCAGTCCTATAGCATAGATCACAAGGTTCCTCAGCCATGGCCCAAGTCCTAAGCTTTTAAGCCATTCGTCAATTCCTAAACCTTCTTCTTCCTTCAGATTGTGAAGTCCCTGTTGCAGTTCTTTTATCTTACTGTGAATGGACACCGAATGGTCAGACAGATTCATGCAACACATTCCTTCAAATTCTTCACATCCATGTCCTTGTGCTAAAAGCAAAAAATCTATGGCAGCTCTATTTTGCAAAACAGCATGGTTAACACTCTGCACATCTGTGGTTAGTATGTCTAGAATTTGTGATGTCTTGTTCAGCTCATCCTTTGCCCAGCACCCTAATTGCTTTGCTAAATTCATAGCCTTATTGGCAGATCCTCCCGGCAAGATAGTTGAAACAACCACTTGTTTGAATGTGCCCCAAAACTGTGGATCTCCTGTCGAGCTGCAGTCTAAGTCATGTATGCTACGTCTCTTTCTGTTTGAATTTTGACTCAGCTGCATTAGCAAGGACACATTAGGATGAAACAATGACAATTTTCCCAAATAACAGGGTCCACCCTGTGGTCTAGCTGGTATACCATTCCACGCCCTGTCTCCACAAATTAGAAATATTCCTGTGGGTAATTTCATTGGTGCCGTGATTTTTGTGCTGTTACATTTACTGTAATGCTGCGGAGAGATTCCACTCACATTCAGGAATGAATCTAGGGTGGCCCATGTTTCCTTTGGTCGGTTTGAAGACTTAAAGTTAAACCATCCACCAGCTGTAGTGTTAGACAAGCTGGCGTTTGTACTGCCAAAAAGGTCCAATTCCTCAGGAGGAGAGTGCAAAGCACAGAATACGCTGCATTTCTCTCCCGTAGAGCTTTCCTTAATTGTACCAACAACTCATACAATCGTTTATTATTCACTTCCTTAATTGCTGCTTCCTCTATTCGTTTGGCTACTCCTGCAACATACATAGAGTCTGTAACCACATTTAAAGGTCCCTGTAAGTTGGATACTGCCCATACTACTGCCAACAATTCCAAAGTTTGTAAACTATCCGCAGGGTCTGCTGTGAGGAGTTGATGTTTCCATTGTCCTTTTTCTTGCCAAGTGACAGCAGCACGCCTTGATTTCTTTCCTGCATCGGTAAAGGCTGTAATAGCTCCTTCTATAGGGCGTTCTTCTCTCAAGGGTCGAGTAATCCAGTTCCATTCTGTCATCCATTGCAAAACTCTAGGCACTAATTTGCTGGTATCTACTTTTGCAGACGATGTCAATAAAGCTTCTTGTAAATCCTTTGAATTAATCAGGTACCAGTCCAAAGTTTCTTTTTCCATAGGCAGTCTAATGGTAGCAGGTTCTCTACCATCCACTTCAAAAGTTCTGAGACGTCCTTTTTTTTTTTTTTTTTTTTTTAATTAATGCAGCCAATTGTTCAATTTTTGAACATATTGTTTTCTTATGCTGTAATGGTGGAGACAACCATTCCAACAGCCGTATCTCCCCCGTTTTCTTTTGTTGTTGAGAGAGAGCACCAAGCAGGTGGCAAGGGCTATTCCAGATAGTAAGCTCAATAGGGTGGTTGAGTTGTCGACGAGACACGTACCCCTGTTGTACACAGTTACTGATTTGCTGCAAGGCAAGACGATGCTCCTTTGTCAGGCATACAGGAGTAGTAGGGTCAACACCCTTCAACAAAGGCCGCAGGGTTTCTAACAAATGATTCGGTATTCCCACAATGGGTTTCAGCCATTGTAAGTCCCCCAGTAATTTCTGTGCATCATGTAGAGTCTTAATGTCCAGTTGTAACTCCAATTTTTGAGGTATCACTATTTGATCCATCAGAGTCCATCCCAAATATTTCCAGGGCTTTGTAGTTTGAATTTTCTCTGAAGCAATATCAAGTGAATATGAAGCAAGTGTATTTCTAATAATGTCAATCTGCAAAGAGGAAAATGGTTGTTGCTGTGCAAACAAGATGTCATCCATATAATGATATATTATAGTCGCTGGCCATCTGCGACGTAATGGCTGCAATGCTGCGTCAACATAAAGCTGACATAAATTCGGGGAATTCCGCATGCCCTGTGGCAAACAAATCCATTCAAATCTTTTATCTGGTTCTCCACGATTTATTGCTGGTAAAGTAAAGGCAAATCTTTTTGCATCATTAGGATGCAGGGCAATGGTGAAGAAACAGTCCCTTAAGTCGATGATTAAGAGTGGCCAGTGTTCTGGAATCATAGCTGGATTTGGAAGACCAGGCTGTAAGGCTCCCATAGGTTCCATTTGGTCATTTACAGCCCGCAAATCATGTATTAAACGATATTTCCCTGATTTCTTTTTGATCACAAAAATAGGTGTATTCCAGGGGCTCGTGGAAAGTCGTAAATGTCCCTTTGAATATTGTTCCTCCACTAATTCATGAGCATGCATAAGGCTTTCCCCTTTTAGAGGCCATTGCTTAACCATCACCGGTGTATCCGTCTTCCAGGTGAGTGGAATGGGGAAAGTCCAAGCAATGGCAATTACCCCAAAGGGTGCTGATTAGTTAACACCACTCCCAGTTGTGTTAAAATGTCCCTTCCAATTAGGCAGGAGACTGTAGGAGGCAGTTGCACAATTGAAAGCACAGCAGATATTTGTTGATCCTCAATGGACACAGACAAAGAAGGTGACCTGCTTGCCAATGTAAATCCTCCTACTCCTGTGAGCATGTTTGCTGATGGGAATAGAGGCCAATGCTGTGGCCATGCCTCTGGAGAAATAATGCTGGTATCTGCTCCTGTATCCAATAATCCATAAAGGGTTATGCTTTCATGCCCATAAGTAACTGTGACCTTTTGCTTTGGTCTGTTTTGTAAATCCACAGTTAAAAGTGTAACACCAGTGGAGCGAAAACTTTTTTCATCCTGTGCTTGTTCAGTAAATGGTTGTATTCCAGAGGTCATTTGTGATAGTGGTATCAATTGTGCAATGCATTGTCCTTTTGTTATTTTAATTGGAGGATAGAGGGTGTAAGCCATGATTTGTATTTCCCCTGTAAAGTCTGCATCAATAACTCCAGGCAAAACAAATAATCCCAACATAGTTGTAGAAGAGCATCCTAATAATAATGCTCCACATGTTTGTCCATTTAATATAAGAGGACCCTTTACTCCAGTTGGTATTTGCTCCCTGTTGTTGCGGGTTGCAGACAAGAGGTGGCTGCGATGTCGCGGCAGCTGGTGCTGGTGTCTCTGATGTCACGGCAGCTACTTGTGTCTGGGCGCGGCCCCCGTGAAACGCGCTCTGCTGACAGTTTCTTGACTGCTGTCTACAAGCTGTGGTGTTGTGGGAGCTGGATCGGCAGTGAGCCACTTCGGAGAGGAGCAAGAGCAGCTAACACCTGATTCTGAGCAGCTAACACCTGATTCTGAGTAGACTCTGCCTGCTTTTGTAACCCCAATCCTAACTCCTTTATAGCATCTACTAGAAATGCCTGCGAAGCAGTTGGCATTAATGCCATTCGCTCTAATGCTTCCTCAATGGTCCAATTTGCTCCCAAAGTAGATAATACCCTTTGGGTTGCTGGATTACTATTTTGAAGGGCACACTGCTTCAATATCGCCCCCTTAAGGTAGTCTGCCACACCGGCCCGATCTATAGCAGCAGCCGCCCTATCGATAAAATTTCCAAATGATTCTTCTCTACCTTGCTTAATACCCATATAAATTGGTAATCCCCCTGGCTCTTTAACCATATCTATCGCTGTACGCACCAATCTCATAGTCTCTCTAAGCTTATCTGGTCCCAATATCATCTGTGCCTCTGTACGCAGAAATGCTCCTAATCCCATAAATTCATCCACTGTCACTCCATGCAATGGATCTCCCGGAGCCCGTTGTACAGCAACTGACTCATTTACTAATGCTTGCCAATGTGCATTAAACAATAATTGTTGATGCTGAGTAAATATTAAACGCACTATCCCTTTTTAAAATTCATTTGGGCATAAAATCTGAGTTTTAAAAGGATAATCTAACATTTGCTTAACAGGTTCACTTTTTACCCCAAAAACTGACTAACTGTGGGAACTTTCCCTTAGCTAACAATTTCCCAAATTTTAAGGCAAAATATGCTGCCACATTATGAAATTAAAATTTCCCCCTGTGCATCATATTTTTTGGTGTATAAGTAACCGGACATGCAAGACTAGAAGAAATTTTTCTACGGTTTCCCCCATCTCCTATTTGCATAAACCTCTTTTCCCAAAAGCAGACCAAGCTTCCCCCCTTTGTTTAGCCTTTTCCCCCCCTTAGATCACGGTGTCCCCCTGGGAGGGGAGTGGCTTTTTTGGGGGGTGCTATGCGGGCTGGCATTTTAGTGAAAAAAACCGGGGTTTTCGCAGGGGGGAAGGCAGTAAAGCGGGGCCCTGGCTTGCGGGGGGGAAGGGCCCCCCCCCGTAGCTGCAACCGGAGTTTGCTAGGCAAAGCCAGCGCGCGCGGGGGAGGGGGGTCCCCCCCCCCGGAGCTGTAAAACCCGGGGCCGGCCTGCCCGGGGGTAGCGGCGGAGGCAAAGGGGGGCGAAGGTGAAGCTGGCTTGCTCCCACCCCCCCCCATCCGACCCGCCTTTAAAACCCGGGAGTGGAGGAAAGCGGGGTTGCTTTTACCTCTCCCACCCCGGGTCGCCTTCCCCCTCAGACAAGGGAGGTGCAGACGGTTCCGCTAATTTTATAAGGGCACATCCCCACCACTATGCTGGGGGTTTTTAGGCATAAGTACTCAGTTACGAAGGTGCCAAAGGGTCACCTTTACGACCCTATCCCCAAATTCCTCTTATGAGCTTCTGTAGCCCTTTCTGCTGCCTTTTCTCAGGACCCGCTGAAGCAATGCATTATACACCCCCCGCATTTAAATTTTCCCAAAAAATTTTTACTGATCTATCCCCATCTTTTTACAGAGTCCATTAACACCCCTCCAAAATTTTTCCACTTGAAAGCTCATGTACTGTATGTGGGTTAGTAAAAACCTATAGAATTTACCATAAGCTAACAACCCCCGGGAATTCCTTTTTTAAAAACTATCTCTTTTTTCCCCTCGCTTTTCTAAAAAT
>NW_026993365.1:0-14978 GCF_028769735.1 Zonotrichia leucophrys gambelii
TCTGGCTGGCAGATTGCAGGAGCAACTTGCCTCTATCAATCCAGCCCGACTCGGTACTGGTGCCACCTTTCATCTGGGAACCATACTGCGTATCGTGGATTTTCAGGAGCCAGCCGGCCACTCCCAGCCACAGGCCCCCGAACACAAACTACGGCCCTTTTCCCTGGAAGTAAGACTGACCTGCCCGTCATCTGGCTGGCAGATTGCAGGAGCCACTTGCCTCTATCACTCCAGCCCGACTCGGCACGGGTGCCACCTTTCATCTGGGAACCATCCTGCGTTTCGCGGATTTTCAGGAGCCAGCCGGCCACTCCCAGCCACAGGCCCCCGAACACAAACCACGGCCCTTTTCCCTGGCAAACAAAACTAACCCACCCCGCTTCTGGCTGGAAGATTGCAGGAGCCACTTCCCTCTATCAAACCAGCCCGACTCGACACTGGTGCCACCTTTCATCTGGGAACCATCCTGCGTATCGTGGATTTTCAGGAGCCAGCCGGCCACTCCCAGCCACAGGTCCCCAAACAAATACTACGGCCCTTTTCCCTGGAATTAAAACAGACCTGCCCATCATCTGGCTGGCAGATTGCAGGAGCGAATTGGTACTGTCAAACCAGCCTGACTTGGCACTGCTGCCACATTTCATCTGGGAACCATCCTGCGTATCGTGGATTTTCAGGAGCCAGCCGGCCACGCCCAGCCACAGGCCCCCGAACACAAACCACGGCCCTTTTCCCTGGCAAAGAAAACTCACCCGCCCCGCTTCTGGCTGGCAGATTGCAGGAGCCACTTCCCTCTATCAAACCAGCCCGACGCGGCACTGGTGCCACCTTTCATCTGGGAACCATCCTGTGTATCGTGGATTTTCAGGAGCCAGCCGGCCACTCCCATCCACAGGCCCCCAAACGCAAACCACGGCCCTTTTCCCTGGCAAACAACACTTACCTTCCCCGCTTCTGGCTGGCAGATTGCAGGAGCCACTTGCCTGTATCATACCAGCCAGACTCGACACTGGTACCACCTTTCATCTGGAAACCATCCTGCGTATTGTGGATTTTCAGGAGCTAGCCGGCCACTCCCAGCCACAGGTCCCCAAACAAATACTACGGCCCTTTTCCCTGGAAGTAAAACTGACCTGCCCGTCTTCTGGCTGGCAGATTGCAGGAGCCACTTTGTACTATCAAACCAGTCGGACTTGGCACTTCTGCCGCCTTTCATCTGGGAACCATCCTGCGTATCGTGGATTTTCAGGAGCCAGCCGGCCACTCCCAGCCACAGGCCCCCAAACACAAACTACGGCCCTTTTCCCTGGAAGTAAAACTGACCTGCACATCATCTTTCTGGCAGATTGCACGAGCCACTTGGTATTATCAAACCAGCCCGACTTGGCACTGGTGCCACCTTTCATCTGGGAACCATCCTGAGTATCGTGGATTTTCAGGAGCCAGCCGGCCACTCCCAGCCACAGGCCCCCGAACACAAACCACAGCCATTTTCCCTGGAAGTAAAACTGACCTGCCCATCATCTTTCTGGCAGATTGCACGAGCCACTTGGTATTATCAAACCAGCCCGACTTGGCACTGGTGCCACCTTTCATCTGGGAACCATCCTGAGTATCGTGGATTTTCAGGAACCAGCCGGCCACTCCCAGCCATAGGCCCCCAAACACAAACTACGGCCCTTTTCCCTGGAAGTAAAACTGACCTGCCCGTCATCTGGCTGGCAGATTGCAGGAGCCACTTGCCTCTATCCAACCAGCTCGACTTGGCACTGTTGCCACCTTTCATCTGGGAACCATCCTGTGTATCGTGGATTTTCAGGATCCAGCCGGCCACTCCCAGCCACAGGCCCCCAAACACAAACTATGGCCCTTTTCCCTGGAAGTAAAACTGACCTGCCCGTCATCTGGCTGGCAGATTGCAGGAGCCACTTGCCTCTATCAATCCAGCCCGACTTGGCACTGGTGCCACCTTTCATCTGGGAACCATCCTGCGTATCGTGGATTTTCAGGAGCCAGCCGGCCACTCCCAGCCACAGGCCCTCGAACACAAACCACGGCCCTTTTCCCTGGCAAACAACAATTACCCACCCCGCTTCTGGCTGGCAGATTGCAGGAGCCACTTGCCTCTATCAAACCAGCCAGACTCGACACTGGTACCACCTTTCATCTGGGTACCATCCTGCGTATTGTGGATTTTCAGGAGCTAGCCGGCCACTCCCAGCCACAGGTCCCCAAACAAATACTACGGCCCTTTTCCCTGGAAGTAAAACTGACCTGCCCATCTTCTGGCTGGCAGATTGCAGGAGCCACTTTGTACTATCAAACCACTCGGACTTGGCATTTCTGCCGCCTTTCATCTGGGAACCATCCTGAGTATCGTGGATTTTCAGGAGCCAGCCGGCCACTCCCAGCCACAGGCCCCCGAACACAAACTACGGCCCTTTTCCCTGGAAGTAAAACTGACCTGCCCATCATCTGTCTGGCAGATTGCACGAGCCACTTGGTATTATCAAACCAGCCCGACTTGGCACTGGTGCCACCTTTCATCTGGGAACCATCCTGCGTATCGTGGATTTTCAGGAACCAGCTGGCCACTCCCAGCCATAGGCCCCCAAACACATACTACGGCCCTTTTCCCTGGAAGTAAAACTAACCTGCCCGTCATCTGGCTGGCAGATTGCAGGAGCCACTTCCCTCTATCAATCCAGCCCGACTCGGTACTGATGCCACCTTTCATCTGGGAACCATCCTGCGTATCGTGGATTTTCAGGAGCCAGCCGGCCACTCCCAGCCACAGGCCCCCAAACACATACCGCGGCCCTTTCCCCTGGAAAAAAAACTTACCTGCCCCTCTTCTGGATCTAGATTGCAGGAGCCACTTTGTACTATCAAACCAGCCCGACTTGGCACTTCTGCTACCATTCATCTGGGAACCATCCTGCGTATCGTTTATTTTCAGGAGCCAGCCGGCCACTCCCAGCACCAGGCCCGGAAACACAAAACAGGGCCCTTTTCCCTGGAAACTTAACTAGACAAATCTGGGACAGTTTACCAGCTAATATTGTTTGAATCATGTGGTCATAATAATAGATTTCTACAACGAATTTTTAAAATCTTTTTCGAGTTCAGAATGTCCAAGAGTGAGGTCTTTTTCTTCTCTTATCAATATTGCAACGAAATTGATAAATAAAGGCCAAATCTTTATTTTTCTTTTTAACCCAAGTTGATAATTCCTATTCATTAATCCATTTTTTGGACCAATATTTGCCATTCTGATGTATGTTGTCATTTCTTTACAATCGATATTCTGTGACTATGTTGACAAGTCTTGGGTGATGATCCTAACTGGTCTTAGATACACATAGGGGGAAATTTCCTCAGCCAGTGTCAGTCCTGAGCATGCGTATCAGAAGCTCTTTCTATAGCTGGGAATTTTCCCATGAAAGGGATTCAGTTAGGGAAGAGACACTTGTCCCAGAGTTTTACATTCTTCTTGAACACTGCTTAAGGAACATGGATCCCATGTCCATTTGGATCTCTGTCTGCACAGAACTTTGTCATGCCAGTGCTTGAAATGCATCTCGAAGAGAATTCACTACACAGAATGAATGAGGGCTATGGTAGGGCTCAGTGGGGCTCACCAGGCCCAACCCCCCTGTTAAAGCAGGATACCTAGAGCCTCTTGCCCGGGATTCTATCTGGGTGTACTTTTAATGTCTTCTAAGATCCAGGCTTCAGAAGCTTTCTGGGCAGTCTGTGCCGCGGTTGTCACCCTCACAGTAAAACATCATTTGGTGATGTTCATAGGCAATCTCCTGTATTTCAGTGTGTGCCCACTGCCTCTTGTCTTTTCACTCAGCATCACTTCAAAGACACTGGTTCCCTCCCTTTTGCATTATTGCTTCCCGTATGTATGTTTGCAGCCAAGTAGAGAAATGTAAACAACTTTCCTGAAGGCCACGCAGACAATATTCCCTTCATCTACCAGTCAAGTTGATTCATCAGAGGTGTTGAAAAAGTTGTTCAGCATGAAATTCCCCAGGAAAATCCATGCCGAGTACATTGCTTTGTCCTCCTTCATATGCCAGGCAAGGCTTTCGGGGTATAGCTGCCCCATCAACTTCGTGGGGATAAAAAAGAGGCTGGCTGATTTGTACTTTTCCGAGTCCTCCTAATTGTCATTTTTGAAGAGGGCAGTCTTTTGCTTTCATGCAGTCCTAGCTACGGAAAACTCCTGAAGACTTTCGTCTTCAGCGTTTCTTGTCCTCTCCAACTTCGCAAAAACTTTTTCCACTATGTCTGGCAAGGAGAATCTGGGTCAGGGCTGAAAACATCTCCCATCGTGTTGTACATGTTGCAGAGAAGTCTGCAGAGTGTTTTGCAGGAAGAAAAAGAAAGTTGTTGAAAACACCTTCCAATCGAATGTTCATGTGTTTGGAAAAGGTAGGACAGTGGTAAGGTACTGATTTGGATCAGTTTGCAAGCTGTGCACACTATCCCAGTATTGTGCAGCTTCATTCTCACCTTTCCGAAGCTACTGGTCTCTCCGGCTCCCGAAGGCGAAGAAGCGGCTTCTTCGCGCAAAGGCGATTGTGCCGGTCACAGTGCACTCCAGTGCGGCGGCTTCTGACGAAATGTGCCCGGGACCGGCGCTTAGCTCCGGGGACATCCGTACCTTCTTCTTTCGGGACTTTTGGGGTCTACATCATTGCAAAAAACTTTTCCACTATGTCTGGCAAAGAGAAACTGTGCCAGCACAGGAAACATCCTCCATGGTGTTTGACATGTTGCAGAGAGGTTTGCTGAGTGTTTTGCACGATGAAAAAGAAAGTTGTCCAAAACACCTTCCAACCGAATATTCATGTGTTTGGAAAAGGTAAGAAAGTGGTAAGGTACTGTTTTCTATCAGTTTGCAAGCTGCGCACACTATCCCAGTGTTGTTCAGCTTCATTCTTCAGCTTCCGAAAGCAGCCGCTCTCTCCGGCCCCCGGAGACGAAGAGGCGGCTTCTTCGCGCAAAGGCGATTGTGCCGGTCACAGTGCTCCGCAGTGCGGCGGCTTCTGACGAAATGTGCCCGGGACCGGCGCTTAGCTCCGGGGACATCCGTACCTTCTTCTTTCGGGACTTTTGGGGTCTACATCATTGCAAAAAACTTTTATACTGTGTCTGGCAGAAAGAAACTGTGCCAGCACAGAAAACATCCTCCATGGTGTTTGACTTGTTGCAGAGAGGTTTGCTGAGTGTTTTGCACGATGAAAAAGAAAGTTGTCCAAAACACCTTCCAACCGAATATTCATGTGTTTGGAAAAGGTAGGAGAGTGGTAAGGTACTGTTTTGGATCAGTTTGCAAGCTGTGCACACTATCCCGGTGTTGTTCAGCTTCATTCTTCACCTTCCGAAAGCAGCCGCTCTCTCCGGCCCCCGGAGACGAAGAGGCGGCTTCTTCGCGCAAAGGCGATTGTGCCGGTCACAGTGCACTCCAGTGCGGCGGCTTCTGACGAAATGTGCCCGGGACCGGCGCTTAGCTCCGGGGACATCCGTACTTTCTTCTTTCGGGACTTTTGGGGTCTACATCATTGCAGAAATCCTTTCCAATATGTCTGGCAAGGAGAAACTGTGCCAGCACAGAAAACATCCTCCATGGTGTTTGACTTGTTGCAGAGAGGTTTGCTGAGTGTTTTGCAGGATGAAAAGGAAAGTTGTCCAAAACACCTTCCAATCGAATGTTCATGTGTTTGGAAAAGGTAGGACAGTGTTAAGGTATTGTTTTGGATCAGTTTGCAAGCTCTGCACACTATCCCAGTGTTGTGCAGCTTCATTCTTCAGCTTTCAGAGGCAGCCGCACTCTCCGGCTTCCGGAGGCGAAGAAGCGGCTTCTTCGCGCAAAGGCGATTGTGCCGGTCACAGTGCACTCCAGTGCGGAGGCCTCTGACGTAATGTGCCCCGTATCTGCTAATAGCTCCCGGGGTCTCTGTACCTTCCAATTCCGTTTTTGGTCTTGGCAATGCAAATGGTTTACTTGCAGCGGTAGGACGGGACAGTTAACTGGACTTTTTGCTTTTAGAGAGAAGCTAATGAAAAAGTTTCACCAGGATCAGAGCAGGTTGTAAAACAAGAAAATTGTCCTGAAAAGAAGCCAGCCTTGTCCCCTTAGGTTTGCTAGCTGTGTTTGAACAAAATGAAATGTGTCAACTCGGTGTTCCTGGGTATCACATCAGTAACAGGTACTTCAGTTGCTGAATTACTCTCGTCAAGTCAAGAAGAGAATCCAAGGAATTGTGATTTCATGCTCACAATTCACCCTGTGGTGCCGAAAGGTGAAAAAGGGGTGGAAGGTGCACGGGTCAATTAACTTGAATGGCCTATGTAAATCAGCGGCCGCTGATTTCCTGAAGGCTTCAACAGGTCAGTTGCCTATGTTTTTCTTGGAATTGTTTTAACCTTCGGTCATGTTTTTCTTGGGATTCTTTTACCCTTTCCCTATTAGTTCAGCCTTTGGTCTCCAGCCTTTGCTGACATTTCAAGTATCTCGGTAGCCTGGAAATGTGTTGTCATAATTGCTGAAATCATTATTCCCTTCAAAGGGTTGTTTGCCTCAAGTCTCAGTTTTGCTGGTTTTCTGCTAGTTGATTGTCAGAGGGCAGCAGGTGTTGTGTAGGAGCAAGTACACAAACCCATAGCGTGCTTTTCTTTTGATTTGGCCTGTGTAGCTAATGGAATGACTGAACATCTGTGAGAGGCTTTTCTCTCCCCGTTAGGTTTCACTGGAAGGGCAGATGCAAATCGTCTACCTGAAGTCTTGGCACAGAAGAAAGTAGTGGTTTGCTGCTGCATCTAGCTAGAAGCTTACAAAAGGAAGGCCTTGGGCTGAGGCCCATTCCATTGGCTAAGTAGAAAAGGACTGTGGGAAGGTGAGGCAGCTGAATTAGAGGTAGATCAACAAGTGTGTTCAAAGCCTGGTGTATGGTGGTTGGTTGAATGGTGTTTGTTATGGCTTAAAGCTATGGAACTGATAAAGGCAAAGTTGCAAGAAAGCAGCTCTCCTTTGCATCTTGCTGGGGACTCTGCTTCACCACGGACCCTCAACTCCAAGTTTGCCAAGGAGATGATCAGTAGGACTGTTGCAGAGCTGCTGTGTGCATCTGAATGGAATGGCAGAGAGTGAAGCGCTGGACATTTCTGGCTTTAGTACAATGCTGCTGCATTGGTGCCAGTTTAGTTGGTTTTCCATCAGTGGCCTTTCTGTCTAGCAGTACACTGCCCAGAATCTTTCTAGCATGTGATGCCATTTCCTTCCTGTTGTTTTCATACCTTCCTTCAGTTGAAAGGATGATACAATCTTTACATTTTGAAGATCCCTGTTAGGAAACACTATGCAAGAGGAGTCATCGCTCCCTTTTCTTCTGCCTCCTTTGTCATTTTCAGAGACTCATTTCAAATTTCTGCTAATGTCAAGAGGAATACTGAGATTACCTAGCAGGGTTGGCACTCTCAGCTGCTTTCTTCCTTCATACTGCTTCATACTGCATGTGACTTAAAGGCCTCGTTTTGTCATCTACATTCTGCTGTGATCCAAAGCTAAATATTCCAGTTGTATGAACACAAAAAGAACTCCTAGGCTTTTGCAAGAACAAGCCCAGGAGGATTTGTGTTCAATTTGATCGCTACAGCGTTTCAGAAAAAAGGAGATTGTACTGTCTTCTTGTGTATTCTTTTCTTGTGCTCTCATGTCTTGCATGTCCTAGTGAATCTACCGCCTATGGTGGATTTACAGGAGCCAGCCGGCCTCTCCCAGCCACAGGCCCCCGAACACAAACCACGGCCCTTTCCCCTGGAAAAAAAACGGAGATGCCCCTCTTCTGGATGGTAGATGGCAGGAGCCACAGTGTACTATCAAACCAGCCCGACTTGGCACTGGTGCCACATTTCATCTGGGAACCATCCTGCGTATCGTGGATTTTCAGGAGCCAGCCGGCCACTCCCAGCCACAGGCCCCCAAACACAAACCACGACCCTTTTCCCTGGAAGTAAAACTGACCTGCCCGTCATCTGGCTGGCAGATTGCAGGAGCCACGTGACTCTATCAAACAAGCCCGACTTGGCACTGGTGCCACCTTTCATCTGGGAACCATCCTGCGCATCGTGGATTTTCAGGTGCCAGCCGGCCACTCCCAGCCACAGGCCCCCAAACCCAAACCACGGCCCTTTTCCCTGGAAGTAAATCAGACCTGCCCGTCATCTGGCTGGCAGATTGCAGGAGCCACTTGCCTCTATCAATCCAGCCCGACTCGGTACTGGTGCCACCTTTCATCTGGGAACCATCCTGCGTATTGTGGATTTTCAGGAGCCAGCCGGCCACTCCCAGCCACAGGCCCCCAAACAAATACTACGGCCCTTTTCCCTGGAAGTAAATCTGACCTGCCCGTCTTCTGGCTGGCAGATTGCAGGAGCCACATGCCTCTATCAATCCAGCCCGACTCGGTACTGGTGCCACCTTTCGTCTGGGAACCATCCTGCGTATTGTGGATTTTCAGGAGCCAGCCGGCCACTCCCAGCCACAGGCCCCCGAACACAAACCACGGCCCTTTTCCCTGGCAAAGAAAACTCACCCGCCCTGCTTCTGGCTGGCATATTGCAGGAGCCACTTGCCTCTATCAAACGAGCCCGACTCGGCACTGGTGCCACCTTTCATCTGGGAACCATCCAGCGTATTGTGGATTTTCAAGGGCCAGCCGGCCACTCCCAGCCACAAGTCCCCAAAAATAATCTACTGCCCTTTTCCCTGGAAGAAAAACTGACCTGCCCATCATCTGGCGGGCACATTGCAGAAGCCACTTGGTAATATCCAACCTGCCCAACTTGGCACTGGTGCCACCTTTCATCTGGGAACCATCCTGCGTATCGTGGATCTTCAGGAGCCAGCCGGCCACGACCAGCCACAGGCCCCCGAACAGAAACCACGGCCCTTTTCCCTGGAAGTAAAACTGACCTGCCCGTCATCTGGCTGGCAGATTGCAGGAGCCACTTGCCTCTATCAATCCAGCCCGTCTTGGCACTGGTGCCACCTTTCATCTGGGAACCATCCTGCATATCGTGGATTTTCAGGAGCCAGCCGGCCACTCCCAGCCACAGGCCCCCGAACACAAACTACGGCCCCTTTCCCTGGAAGTAAAACTGATCTGCCCGTCATCTGGCTGGCAGATTGCAGGAGCCACTTGCCTCTATCAAACCAGCCAGACTTGGCACTGGTGCCACCTTGGGTCTGGGAGCCATCCAGCGTAATGTGGATTTTCAGGGGCCAGCCGGCCACTCCCAGCCACAGGCCCCCGAACACAAACCACGGCCCTTTTCCCTGGCAAACAAAACTCACCCACCCCGCTTCTGGCTGGCAGATTGCAGGAGCCACTTGACTCTATCAAACCAGCCCGACTCGACAATGGTGCCACCTTTCATCTGGGAACCATCCTGCATATTGTGGATTTTCAGGAGCCAGCCGGCCACTCCCAGCTACAGGTCCCCAGACTAATACTGCGGCCCTTTTCCCTGGAATTAAAACTGACCTGCCCATCTTCTGGCTGCAGATTGCAGGAGCCACTTGCCTCTATCAAACCAGCCCAACTCGGCACTGCTGCCACTTTTCATCTGGGAACCATCCTGCGCATCGTGGATTTTCAGGAGCCAGCCGGCCACTCCCAGCCACAGGTCCCCAATCAAATACTACGGTTCTTATCCCTGGAAGTAAAACTGACCTGCCCATCTTCTGGCTGGCAGATTGCAGGAGCCACTTGCCTCTATCAATCCAGCCCGACTTGGCACTGGTGCCACCTTGGGTCTAGGAGCCATCCACCGTATTGTGGATTTTCAGGGGCCAGCCGGCCACTCCCAGCCACAAGTCCCCAAAAAAAATCTACGGCCCTTTTTCCTGGCAAAGAAAACTCACCCGCCCCGCTTCTGGCTGGCAGATTGCAGGAGCCACTTGCCTCTATCCATCCAGCCCGACGCGGCACTGGTGCCACCTTTCATCTGGGAACCATCCTGTGTATCGTGGATTTTCAGGAGCCAGCCGGCCACTCCCAGCCACAGGCTCCCAAACACAAACCACGGCCCTTTTCCCTGGATGTAAAACTCACCTCCCCGTCATCTGGCAGGCACATTGCAAGAGGCCACTTGCCTCTATCAATGCAGCCCGACTTGGCACTGGTGCCACCTTTCATCTGGGAACCATCCTGCGTATCGTGGATTTTCAGGAGCCAGCCGGCCACTCCCCGCCACAGGCCCCTGAACACAAACCACGGCCCTTTTCCCTGTCAAACAAAACTCACCCGCCCCGCTTCTGGCTGGCAGATTGCAGGAGCCACTTCCCTCTATCAAACCAACCTGACTCGGCACCGGTGCCACCTTTCATCTGGGAACCATCCTGCGTATCGTGGATTTTCAGGAGCCAGCCGGCCACTCCCAGCCACAGGCCCCCGAACACAAACCACGGCCCTTTTCCCTGGCAAACAAAACTTAACCATCCCGCTTCTGGCTGGAAGATTGCTGGAGCCACTTCCTTTTATCAAACCAGCCCGACTCGACACTGGTGCCACCTTTCATCTGGGAACCATCCTGCGTATCGTGGATTTTCAGGAGCCAGCCGGCCACTCCCTGCCACAAGTCCCCAAAAACAATCTACGGCCCTTTTCCCTGGAAGTAAAACTGACCTGCCCATCATCTGCCTGGCAGATTGCAGCAGACACTTGGTAATATCAAACCTGCCCGATTTGGCACTGGTGCCACCTTTCATCTGGGAACCATCCTGCGTATCGTGGATTTTCAGGAGCCAGCCGGCCACTCCCAGCCACAGGTCCCCGAACACAAACCACGGCCCTTTTCCCTGGAAGTAAATCTGACCTGCCCGTCATCTGGCTGGCAGATTGCAGGAGCCACTTCCCTCTATCAATCCATCCCGACTCGGTACTGGTGCCACCTTTCATCTGGGAACCATCCTGCATATCGTGGATTTTCAGGAGCCAGCCAGCCACTCCCAGCCACAGGCCCCCGAACACAAACTACGGCCCTTTTCCCTGGCAAACAAAACTCACCCGCCCCGCTTCTGGCTGGCAGATTGCAGGAGACACTTCCCTCTATCAAACCAACCTGACTCGGCACCGGTGCCACCTTTCATCTGGGAACCATCCTGTGTATTGTGGATTTTCAGGAGCCAGCCGGCCACTCCCAGCCACAGGCCCCCGAACACAAACCACGGCCCTTTTCCCTGGCAAACAAAACTTAACCATCCGGCTTCTGGCTGGCAGATTGCAGGAGCCACTTGCCTCTATCAAACCAGCCCGACTTGGCACTGGTGCCACCTTGGGTCTAGGAGCCATCCACCGTATTGTGGATTTTCAGGGGCCAGCCGGCCACTCCCAGCCACAAGTCCCCAAAAACAATCTACGGCCCTTTTCCGTGGAAGTAAAATTGACCTGCCCATCACCTGGCTGACACATTGCAGCAGCCACTTGGTAATATTAAACCTGCCCAACTTGGCACTGGTGCCACCTTTCATCTGGGAACCATCCTGCGTATCGTGGATTTTCAGGAGCCAGCCGGCCACTCCAGCCACAGGCCCCCAAACACAAACCACGGCCCTTTTCCCCGGCAAAAAACTAACCACCCCGCTTCTGGTTGGAAGATTGCAGGAGCCACTTGCCACATCAAACCAGCCCGACTGCACTGGTGCCACCTTTCATCTGGGAACCATCCTGCGTATTGTGCATTTTCAAGGAGCCAGCCGGCCACTCCCGCCACAGGTCCCCAAACAAATACACGGCCTTTTCCCTGGAATTAAAACAGACCGCCCCATCTTCTGGCTGGCAGATTGCAGGAGCCACTTGGTACTATCAAACCAGCACGACTTGGCACTGCTGCCACATTTCATCGGGAACCATCCTGCGTATCGTGGATTTTCAGGAGCCAGCCGGCCACTCCCAGCCACAGGCCCCAGAACACAAAACTACGGCCCTTTTCACTGGAAGTAAAACTGACCTGCCCCTATCTGGCTGGCAGATTGCAGGAGCCCCTTGCCTCTATCAATCCAGCCGACTCGGTACTGGTGCCACCATTTCATCTGGGAACCATCCTGGTATCGTGGATTTTCAGGAGCCAGCCGGCCACTCCCAGCCACAGGCCCCCGAACACAAACCACGGCCCTTTTCCCTGGAAGTAAAACTGACCTGCCCGTCATCTGGCTGGCAGATTGCAGGAGCCACTTGCCTCTATCACATCCAGCCCCACTCGGCACTGGTGCCACCTTTCACCTGGGAACCATCCTGCGTATCGTGGATTTTCAGGAGCCAGCCGGCCACTCCCAGCCACAGGCCCCCGAACACAAACACGGCCCTTTTCCCTGGAAAAAAACTCACCCTGCCCCGCATCTGGCTGGCAGATTGCAGGAGCCACTTGACTCTATCAACCACAGACCATACTGGTGCCACATTTCATCTGGGAACCATCCCGCGTATTGAGATTTTTAGGAGCCAGCCGGCCACTCCCAGCCACAGGCCCCCGAACACAAACTACGGCCCTTTTCCCTGGAAGAAAAACTGATCCTGCCGTCATCTGGCTGGCAGATTGCAGGAGCCACTTGCCTCTATCAAACCAGCCAGACTAGGCACTGGTGCCACCTTGTCCTGGGAGCCATCCGCGTAATGTGGATTTTCAGTGGCCAGCGGCCACTCCCAGCCACAGGTCCCCAGACAAATACTACGGCCCTTTTCCCTGGAATTAAAACTGACCTGCCCATCTTCTGGCTGGCAGATTGCAGGAGCCACTTGCCTCTATCAAACCAGCCCGACTTGGCACTGGTGCCACCTTTCATCTGGGAACCATCCTGCGTATCGTGGATTTTAAGGAGCCAGCCGGCCACTTCCCAGCCACAGGCCCCAAACCCAAAACTACGGCCCCTTTCCCTGGAATTAAAACTGACCTGTCCATCTTCTGGCTGGCAGATTGCAGGAAGCCACTTGCTTTCAACCAGCCCACTTGGCACTGGTGCCACCTTTCATCTGGGAACCATCCTGCGTATCGTGGATTTTCAGGAGCCAGCGGCCACATCCAGCACAGCCCCCGAAGAAAAACACGGCCCTTTTCCCTGGAAGTAAAACTGACCTGCCCGTCATCTGGCTGGCAGATTGCAGGAGCCACTTGCCTCTATCAATCCAGCCCGACTCGGCACTGGTGCCACCTTTCATCTGGGAACCATCCTGCGTATCGTGGATTTTCAGGAGTAGCCGGCCACTCCCAGCCACAGGCCCCCAAACACAAACCACGGCCCTTTTCCCTGGAAGTAAAACTGACCTGCCCGTCATCTGGCTGGCAGATTGCAGAGCCACTTGCCTCTATCAATCCAGCCCGACTTGGCACTGGTGCCACCTTGTCTGGGAGCCATCCAGCGTATTGTGGATTTTCAGGGCCAGCTGGCCACTCCCAGCCACAAGTCCCCAAAATCACAATACTACGGCCCCTTTCCCGGAAGTAAAACTGACCTGCCCATCATCCGGCTGGCACATTGCAGGAGCCACTTGATAATATAAACCTGACCGACTTGGCACTGGTGCCACCTTTCATCTGGGAACCATCCTGTATTGTGGATTTTCAGGAGCCAGCCCGGCCACTCCCAGCCACAGGCCCCTGAACACAAACCACGGCCCTTTTCCCTGGCAAACAAAACTTACCCCCGCTTCTGGCTGGAAGATTGCTGGAGCCACTTCCTATAATCAAACCAGCCCGACTCGACACTGGTGCCACCTTTCATCTGGGAACCATCCTGCGTATCGTGGATTTTCAGGAGCCAGCCGGCCACTCCCAGCCACAGGCCCCAACACAAACACGGCCCTTTTCCCTGGAAGTAAAACTGACCTGCCCATCATCTGGCTGGCAATTGCAGAGCCACTTGTCTATAAACCTGCCACTTGGCACTGGTGCCACCTTTCATCTGGGAACCATCCTGCGTATCGTGGATTTTCAGGAGCCAGCCGGCCACTCCCAGCCACAGGCCCCGAACACAAACCACGGCCCTTTTCCCTGGCAAAGAAAACTACCTGCCCGCTTCTGGCTGGCAGATTGCAGGAGCACTTGCCTTATCAAACCGCCCGACTCGGCACTGGTGCCACCTTTCATCTGGGAACCATCCTGCGTATCGTGGATTTTCAGGAGCCAGCCGGCCACTCCCAGCCAAGTCCCCAAAAACCACGGCCCTTTTCCCTGGAAGTAAAACTGACCTGCCCGTCATCTGGCTGGCAGATTGCAGGAGCCACTTCCCTCTATCAAACCAGCCCGACTCGGCACTGGTGCCACCTTTCATCTGGGAACCATCCTGCGTATCGTGGATTTTCAGGAGCCAGCCGGCCACTCCCAGCCACAGGCCCCGAACACAAACCACGGCCCTTTTCCCTAGCAAAAAAACTCACCCGCCCGCTTCTGGCTGGCAGATTGCAGGAGACACTTCCCTCTATCAAACCAACCTGACTCGGCACTGGTGCCACCTTTCATCTGGGAACCATCCTGGTATCGTGGATTTTCAGGAGCCACCGGCCACTCCCAGCCACAGGCCCCCAAACAAATACTACGGCCCTTTTCCCTGGAATAGAAACTGACCTGCCCTCATCTGGCTGGCAGATTGCAGGAGACACTTCCCTCTATCAAACCAGCCCACTTGGCACTGGTGCCACCTTTCATCTGGGAACCATCCTGCGTATGTGGATTTTCAGGAGCCAGCCGCCACTCCCAGCCACAGGCCCCCAACACAAACTACGGCCCTTTTCCCTGGAATTAAAACTGACCTGCCCATCACTGGCTGGCAGATTGCAGGACCCACTTGCCTCTATCAATCCAGCCCGACAAGGCACTGGTGCCACCTTTATCTGGGAACCATCCTGCGTATCGTGGATTTTCAGGAGCCAGCCAGCCACCCCCCAGCCAAGGCCCCTGAACACAAA
>NW_026993366.1:0-14974 GCF_028769735.1 Zonotrichia leucophrys gambelii
TCGCTGCCGCAAGAGCACCCTCTCCTGTCTCCAACCCGCCACCACAAAGAGCCTCTGCTTGGAACTGGCAGCTGCCGTAGGAGTTACGTTGATGACCCCGCACCCACGCGGTGGGTGCTCTGCTCTTCGTAAGATCATCTGCTTTTTTGTTGGGATTATTTGTTTTACCTGGTGTCATTGATGTGGATTATCCAGGAGAGATTATGGCAATGGTGCATACACCTTTTCCACCACTCCAAATTAACAAAGGACAGAGGATTGCTCAGCTGGTGCCACTTGAGCCAAATGACTAAGGGATTACAGGCTATAAAAGGACAAGAGAGGGGAGAAAATGGTTTTGAATCCACCGGAGGACTTACCTTACTGACTTTGAACCTTTCTGAGAGACTCAAGAAAAGGGTGGAAGTGGAATTTCAAGGACAGAAAGGATCATTTTCAGGCTTGCTCGATACTGGAGCAGATTCCAACATCATTAGCCCTAGCCATTCACCTCCTCTCCGGGTTCTCATGAATGAAAAACAGCTAACAGCTTTCTTTTTCAGTAGTCCAATTGCCACCTACCGTGCAATGCCTTATAGGACATTATGGCTTAGTTGGGGGTGGTTTTAACCCTTTGGGGTAAAAGCCATTGCTTGGACCGTGGCTGGGGAACCTTGTGACATATGCTATAGGGATACTAGGTGACCTTTTAATGCTTTTGCTTATTTTGCCTTGTAATTTTAATTGTATTCAAAATATGGTCAGTAGAATAACAGAAAAAACCTGGCAGACTAAGCTCCTTGACCAAAAAAAAAAAAAAAAACAAAAGGGGAATGTGTTGGAGAGTTTTGTTCAGACATGGCTTATAGAAAAAGGCCATGATCATATACAGCTGGTTAAATAGTAAAAGGCAGATGGTAAGCAGCAAGTTCTCAGGCTTTTCCCTTAAAAAGATTAAACACTGTGTCCTTGGCTAAGTGATGAGAAAAACATGGTGGAAAACATGGAGTCCTTAAATGTAGTGAGCAGCAAGATAAAGAACAAGTATTAGTCTAAAAAAGAAAGCCACAGGTATTAGCAAAAAAGGAGGGGTGGACATGTAATCTGTAACCAATGATGAGCTCGGTTTTTGCAATATGTATAAGCTTAATTAACACTACTTTAAAAGTATGTAGGATAGGTCAATAAATCCGAGACAAGGATCATCCCTAGGGTGTGATTGTCTCCCTTCACTTTTCCTCAAGGTGAGTTTTGTTTGCCAGGGAAAAAGGCCGAGATTTGTGTTGGGGGGCCAGTGGTCAGGATTGGCTGCCTGGATCCTGAAATTACATGATACGCCAGATGGTTCTCAGACCCAAGCTGGCATCAGTGCCAAGTCAGGCTGGTTTGACAGTGCCAAGTGGCTCCTGCAATCTGCCATCCAGAAGTGAGGCACGTGAGTTTTGTTTGCCAGGGGAAAGGGCCAAGGTTTGTGTTCAGGGGCCTGTGCCCAGGAGTAGCCTGGTGGCTTCTAAAATTCCACGATACGCAGGATGGTTCCCAGACCCAAGCTGGCATCAGAGCCAAGTCACACTGGTTTGACAGTGCAAGTAGCTCCTGCAATCTGCCATAGAGAAGCGGGGCAGGCGAGTTTTGTTTACCAGGGAAACGGGCATAGGTTTGTGTTGCGGTGTGTTGCAATGTCCTGTTTTAAACTTCCGGGTCCCTTCCCATGTGTGCCTATACCTTCTCCCTTCCCCCTCACCCCTTGCTGAGTGTGCCCTGTCAATCAGGCTAACATACCAGCAAGGCGTCGTGTGATTGGTCCCTCAGGCCTGGGGGACATTGGATAGGTGTCCCTAGTCCCTTGAGACCCTGCCCTTTTTACCTGGTTGGTAACTCACCTGTCCCCTCCCCTTCCCCCTGTCCCCGAGCTTATAAGGTTAATGAGACCATGCAGCCGGAATTCTGTTAGCAGCAGTTGCCCCGGTGCAGACATCTCTGTAACCATGGAATAAACATCTGGCAACCCTCCAGCACAATCCACTCCTATTTTCTCTTCACCATCGCCAGAAGCTCTCTTTCCTGAGGTAAACGGAGTCCTGACAAGCCTGGACTTGCGCCTGTGCCCCGCTGCACTCTCCAGCAGCCAAAGTATCTCTGGGGTAAAACACCACAGTGCTGCCTTTGGCCCAGCAGCGAGGGTCAGAACTGGCCCAGGCACCATCTAACTGGTTATATTGGGATCTTATTCCAATAGGTTTGTGCTAGGGGGCCTGTGGCTAGGAGTGGCTGGCTGGCTCCTGAAATTCCACGACACACAGGATGTTTCCCAGACCCAAGCTGGCACCAGAGCGAAATCGGGCTTGATTGACAGTGCCAGCCTCCTTCAATCTGCCATCCAGAAGCGGGGCAGGTGAGTTGTGTTTTGCAGGGAAAGCATTGAGGTTTGCGTTGGGGGACCTGTGGCCGGGAGTTGCCGGATGGCTTCTGAAATTCCAGACCATGCAGGATGGTTCCCAGATCCAAGGTGGCATCAGAGGCAAGACGGGCTGGTTTGACAGTGCCAAGTACCTCTTGCAAACTGTCATGAAGAGGCTGGGAGGGTGAATTTTGTTTGCCAGGAATTAGGAGACAGATTTTATTTGGTAGCAAGTGGCCAGCATGGCCAGCTGGCTCCTGAAATTCCACGATACGCAGTATGGTTCACAGAAACCTGCTGGAACCAGTGCCATCTAAGGCTTGTTTGACAGTGCCAGGTGGCTCCTGCAATCTGCTATCCAGACTCAGGGCAGGTGAGTTTTCTTTGCCAGGCAAAAAACCCGAGGTTTGTGTTCAGGAACCTGTGGCCAGCTGGCTCCTGAAATTCCACGATACACAGGATGGTTCCGAGACCCAAGCTGGCATCAGTGCCAATTCATGCTGTTTTGACAGTGCCTAGTGGCTCCTGCAATCTGCCATAGAGAAGAGGTGCAGATGAATTTTGCTTGCTAGGGAAAAGGGCATAGGTTTGTGTTGGATGGCCTGTAGCTAGGAGTGGCCGGCTGTCTCCGGAAATTCCACGATACACAGGATGGTTCCCAGACCGAAGCTGGCATGAGAGCCAAGTCGGGCTGGATTGACAGTGTCAAGTGGCTCTTGCAATCTGCCATCCAGAAACGGAGCAGGTGAGTTGTGTTTTGCAGGGAAAAGCGCTGAGGTTTGTGTTGGGGGGTCTGTGGCTGGGAGCAGCCTGGTGGCTTCTGAAATTCCACGATACGCAGGATGTTTGCCAGACCCAACCTGGCATCAGAGGCAAGATGCGCTAGTTTGACAGTGCCAAGTACCTCTTGCAATCTACCATCCATACCTGGGGCAGGTGAGTTTTGTTTGCCAGGGTAAAGGGCTGAGGTTTATGTTCGCAAGCTTAAGCTAGGAATGGCTGGATGGCTCCGGAAATTCCACGATATGCAGGATGGTTGCCTGACCCAAGCTGGCACCAGTGCCTAGTCAGGCTGGTTTGACAGTGCCATGTAGCTCCTGCAATCTGCCATCAAGAAGCGGAGCACTTGAGTTTTGTTTTCCAGGAATTAGGAGCTGGATTTCATCTGGTAGAGAGTGGCCGGCGTGGCCAGCTTGCTCCTGAAATTACATGATACGCAGGATGTTTCCCAGACCCAAGCTGGCAACAGTGCCAAGTTGGGCTGTTTTGAGAATGCCAAGTGTCTCCTGCAATCTGCTATCCAGAAGCGGGGCAGGTGAGTTTTGTTTGCCAGGGAAAAGGGCCAAGGTTGTGTTCAGGGGCCTGTGCCCAGGAGTAGCCTGGTGGCTTCTGAAATTCCACAATATGCAGGATAGATCCCAGACCAAAGCTGGCACCAGTGCCAAGTTGGGCTGTTTTGAGAATGCCCAGTGTATCCTGCAAACTTCTACTCGAAAGTGGGGCAGGTGAGCTGTGTTTTGCAGGGAAAAGTGCTGAGGTTTGTGTTCGCGAGGCTGTGGCCGGGAGTTGCTGGATAGTTTCTCAAATTCCACACCATGCAGGATGTTTCCCAGACCCAAGCTGGCATCAGAGACAAAATGGGCTAGTTTGACAGTGCCAAGTACCTCTCGCAACCTGCCATGAAGAACCGGGACAGGTGAGTTTTGTTTCCCAGGGTAAAGGGGCGAGGTTTGTGTTGGGGGGCCTGTGACCAGGAGCAGCCTGGTGTCTTCTTAAATTCCACGATACGCAGGATGTTTTCCGGACTCATGCTTGCACCAATTCCAAGTCGGGCTGGTTTGACAGTGCCAAGTGTCTCCTGCAGTGTGCCATCTAGAAGCGGGGCAAGGGAGTTGTTTTTAGCAAGGAAAAGGGCCGAGGTTTGTGCTCGGGAGGCTGTGGCTTGAAGTTGCCGGATGGCTTCTGAAATTGCCCACCATGCAGGATGGTTCCCAGACCCAAGCTGGCATCAGAGGACAGACAGGCTAGTTTGACAGTGCCAAGTGCCTCTTGCAATCTACCATGCAGAACTGGGGCAGGTGAGTTTTGTTTGCCAGGGAAAAGGGCTGTTGTTTGTTTTAGAGGCCCGTGACTGGGAGTGGCCGGCTGGCGCGTGATAATCCACAATACACAGGATGGTGCCCAGACCCAAGGTGGCACCAGTGCCAAGTCGGGCTGGTTTGATAGTACCAATTGGCTCGTGCAATCTGCCATCCACAAGTGGTGCAGGTGAGGTTTTTTTGCCAGGGAAAAGGGCTGTGCTTTCTGTTTGGGGGCCTGTGGCTGGGAGTGGCCGTTTGGCTTCTTAAAATCCACGACACGCAGGATGGTTCCCAGACCCAAGGTGGCACCAAGGCCAAGTCGTACTGGTTTGATAGCACCTCGTGTCTCCTGCAATTTGCCATCCAGAAGCGGTGCAGGTGAGTTTTGTTTGCCAGGGAAAATGGCTGTGGTTTGTGTTTGGGGGCCTGTGGCTGGGAGTGGCCAGCTGGCTCCTGAAAATCCACGACACTCAGGTTGGTTCCCAGACCCAAGGTGGCACCAGTGCAAAGTCGGGCTGGCTTGATAGCACCTCGTGTGTCCTGCAATCTGCCATCCAGAAGCGGGGCAGGTGAGTTTTGTTTGCCAGGGAAATGGGCCGTGGTTTGTGTTTGGGGGCCTGTGGCTGGGAGTGGCCGGCTGGCGCCTTGTGGAAGTCCTTCCGGAAATCCTTCAGTTTTTGCCTCACAATTGTCATGAGACCACCGAAGGGTTAAAAACTGTTGAGCCAGTTGGGAAAGAAAGTCTCATGCGTATTTGCATGTTTACAGATGATATCTGCAGAACATGCCATGCTGTACTCGAAGGGGGCATGCTGCCCCTTTCTGCACAATGGAACTGGACTTTCTTCCAAACTTCAGGCCTGGCTGGACTGAGCTCTGGGGTGGCTCCCCCCCCCGCCCTCCAAGAGAAGACCCCTCTTGCCTGTCTTCAACCACCGTGACAGACCAACTGAGATGCGAATCCCCTCATCAAAGAACCAAGAACCCCTCTGGCACCCTATTGGCACCCTATTGACACCCCCATGGCACACCCCTGGCCACCTCTTTCCAGAGACTGGGACTGTACCCCCTCCCAACTCAGGGAAGGGGGAGAACCTGCCCAGAGTAAACGTACCTGGGAGCATTCGGCCATGAAAACAATGGAATAATCTATCCTTTTCCCCTCCATGAAAACCTAATTTTGGCCACCCTTCCCCCATCCCAGAACAGTATATCTGGGGTTCGGTTCGACTGCCTCACTGAGAGTCTCCCCAAGAAGTGTACCAGCGAGCATCGGCGGCGGGAGCCCGAAGGCATCACGTCTTGGTAGCTATACCCCATACCCGAACATTCTTTCCTCCCTTTTTCCCTTGTCCTACCCTTCTCTTCCCCGGATCCTCTAACCTAATGCATATTTAGCTGCAGTTATTATCAATAAATTGCATCTTGTTGACTTGCTACTGCAAAACCCCTGTGCTTTTGTTGGTTATTTTTGCAACCAAAAATCATTCGTCACCCGTTTATTTCGGGCGGACCATCACACGCCTGAAAATCCACGACACGCAGGATGGTTCCCAGACCCAAGGTGGCACCTGTGCCAAGTCGGGATGGTTTGATATTTCCAAGTGGCTCCTGTAATCTGCCATCCAGAAGTTAGGCAGGTGAGTTTTCTTTGCCAGGGAAAAAGGCCGTGGTTTGTGTTTGGGGGCCTGTGGCTGGGAGTGGCTGGCTGGCTCCTGAAAGTGCAGGACACACAGGATGGTTCCCAGACCCAAGGTGGCACCAGTGTCAAGTCTGGCTGGTTTGATAGCACATTGCGGCTCCTGCAACCTGCCATCCAGAAGCGGGGCGGGTGAGTTTTGTTTGCCAGGGAAACGGGCCTGGTTTGCGTTGGGGCGCCTATGGCTGAGTGTGGCCGGCTGGCTCCTAAAAATCCACAATACGCAGGATGGTGCCCAGACGCCAGGTGGCACCTGTGCCAAGTCGGGCTGGTTTGATATTTACAAGTGGCTCCTGCAACCTGCCATCCAGAAGCGGGGCATGTGATTTTTGTTTGCCAGGGAAAATGGGGGTGGTTTTTGTTTGGTGGACTGTGGCTGGGAGCGGCTAGCTGGCACCTGAAAAACCTCGACACGCAGGATGGATCCCAGACCCAAAGTGGCACAAGTGCCAAGTCGGACTGGCTTGATAGCGCCTCGTCTCTCCTGATATCTGAAATCCAGAAGCGGGGCAGGTGAGTTTTTTTTGCCAGGGAAAAGGGCCATGGTTTGTGTTTTTGGAGCCTGTGGCTGGGAATGGCCGGCTGGCTCTTGAAAATCCACGACACGCAGGATGGTTCACAGACCCAAGGGGGCACTAAAGCCAGGTCGGGCTTTTTGGATATTTCCAATTGGCTCCTGCAATCTGCCATCCAGAAGCGGGGCAGGTGAGTTTTGTTGGCCAGTGAAAAGGGGTTTTGTTTGTGTTTGGGGGCATGCGCGTGGGAGAGGCTGGCTGGCTCCTGAAAATACACGATACGCACGATGTTTCCCAGACCCAAGATGGCACCAGTGCCAAGTCGGGCTGGTTTGATAGCACCTCATGTCTTCTGGAATGTGCCATCCAGAAGAGGGGCAGCTGAGTTTTTATTGCCAGGGAAATGGGCCGTCGTTTGTGTTCGGGGGCCTGTGGCTGGGAGTGGCGGGCTGGCTCCTGAAAATCCACAACACGCAGGATGGTTCCCAGACCCAAGGTGGCACCAGTGCCAAGTCGTGCTGGTTTGATAGCACAAAGTGGCTCCTGCAATCTGGAAACCAGAAGCGGAGCAGGTGACTTTTGTTTGCCAGGGAAAAGGGCTGTGGTTTGCGTCAGGGGGCCTGTGGCTGGGAGTGGCCGGCTAGCTCCTGAACATCCACGACACGCAGGATGGTTCAAAGATCCAAGGTGGCACTAGAGCCACATTGGGTTGTTTTGATATTTCCAAGTGGCTCCTGCAATCTGCCATCCAGAAGCGGCGCAGCTGACTTTTGTTTGCCAGGTAAAAGTGTAGTAAACCCCTCAGGTTTAGCCAGGGCCCCTTGGAGAATAGAATGCTGACACAGCGGCCAAGATATTTCCTGTCTCCAGGGACATCCGCCTTGTACCTTATCCCTATAGCCATGTAAGGCAATATTGTGTTAAACCCTACCACTGGTCACTTATGGTCACTCTAACACCTTTGCCATTGGTCAGGATTGGATCCAGGCCAAGGGTATAAAAGTAGCATACTGTACCCCTACTAACTCGGAAGAAGAAGAGCTGAGACCCTTCACGGACCCCTACAATAAAGCCATACTCGTGGAACAGCCAGCGTCTTCTGCTTCTCCTCTCTCTACCGTCTGCTGGAGCCTTAGGCCAAGGGAAAAGCTACCTAGCAAGCAAAGCTGAAATCACAAGAGCTGCCTAATCACTAAGAGCTGAATATCTCCCTGCTTGCTAGGGGCTAACCCGCGGCCTTGGTCTGAGAGCGAGCTGGCTTCTAGCACCCAGTCCCCTTGGGGACTGAGCTCTGGAGCTGTAACAGCTTGCATAGGATAAGACCAAGCAAGGCTCATTTAGAAAAGCGCCGTGGTTTCCGTTAGGGGGCCTGTGGCTGGGAGTGGACAGCTGACTCCTGAAAAACCACGACATGCTGGATGGTTCCCAGAACCAAGGTGGCACCAGTGAAAAGTCAGGCTGGCTTGATAGCACCTCGTGGCTCCCCCAATGTGCCATCCAGAAGCGGGGCAGGTGAGTTTTGTTTGCCAGGAAAAAGGGCCGTGGTTTGTGTTTGCTGTCCTGTGGCTGGGAGTGGCCGGCTGGCTCCTGAACATCAGTGATACGCAGGTTGCTTCCCAGACCCAAGCTGGCACTAACGCCATGTCTGGCTCGCATGATAGCACTTCGTGTCTCCTGCAATCTGCCATCCAGAAGGGGGGCAGGTGAGTTTTTTTTCCAGGGAAAAAGGCCCTGGTTTGTGTTTGGGATTCTGCGGCTGGGAGTGGCCGGCTGGCTCCTGAAATACCACGATATGCAGGATGGTACTCAGACCGAAAGTGGCACCAGAGCCAAGTCGGGCTGGTTTGATAGCACAAAGTGGCTCCTGCAATCTGGAAACCAGAAGCGGGGCAGGTGAGTTTTTATTGCCAGGGAAAAAGGCACTGGTTTATGTTATGATGCCTGTAGCCGGGAGTGGCCGGCTGGCTCCGTAAAACCACGACACGTACGATGTTCCCCACACACAAGGGGGTACCAGTGCCAAGTCGGGCTGGTTTGATAGCACCTCGTGGCTCCTGCAATCTGCCATACAGAAACAGGGAAGGTGAGTTTTGTTTGCAAGGGAAAAGGCCCGTGGTTTGTGTTTGGGGGCCTGTGGGTGGGAGTGGCCGGCAGGCGCCTGAAAATCCACGTCACGCAGGATGGTTCCCAGACGCCAAGTGGCATCAGTGTCAATTCGGGCTGGTTTGATAGCACCTCGTTTCTCCTGCAATATGCCATCACGAAGCAAGGTCGGTGAGTTTTGTTTGCCAGGGAAAAGGGCCGTGGTTTGTGTTCGGGGGCCTGTGGCTGGGAGTGGCTGGCTGAGTCCTGAATCACCACGAAACGCAGGATGGTTCCCAGACCCAAAGTGGCACCAGTGCCAAGTCGGGCTGGCTTGATAGCGCCTCCTCTCTCCTGAAATCTGCCATCCAGGGCGGGGCGGGTGAGTTTTGTTTGCAAGGGAGAATGGCTGTGGTTTGTGTTTTTTGGGGCCTGTGGCTGGGACTGCCTGGCTGGCTCCTGAAAATCCACGACACGCAGGATGGTTCACAGACCCATGGGGGCACTAGAGACAGGTCAGGCTTTTTTGATATTTCCAATTGGGTCCTGCAATCTGCCATCCAGAGGCGGGGCAGGTGAGCATTTTTTGCCAGGGAAAGGATCGTGGTTCTTGCTTGGAGGCCTGTGGCTGGGAGTGGCTGGCTGGCTCCTGAAAATCAAAGACACGCAGGATGGACCCCCGACCCAAAGTGGCACCAACGCCAAGTCGGGCTGGTTTGATAGAGGGAAGTGGCTCCTGCAATCAGCCAGCCAGAAGTGGGGTGGGTGAGTTTTGTTTGCCAGGGAAAAGGGCCGTGGTTTGTGTTCAGGGGTCTGTGGCTGGGAGTGGTCGGCTGGCTCCTGAAAATCCACGATACGCAGGATGGTTCCCAGATGAAAGGTGGCACCAGTGCCGAGTCGGGCTGGATTGAGAGAGCCAAGTGGTTCCTGCAATCTGCCAGCCAGAAGATGGGCAGGTCAGTTTTACTTCCAGGGAAAGGGGCCGTAGATTGTGTTTGGGGGCCTGTGGCTGGGAGTGGCCGGCTGGCTCCTGAAAATCCACGATACGCAGGATGGTTCCCAGATGAAAGGTGGCACCAGTGCCAAGTCGGGCAGGTTTGATATTACCAAGTGGCTGCAGCAATGTGCCAGCCAGATGATGGGCAGGTCAGTTTTACTTCCAGGGAAAAGGGCCGTAGTATCTAATTGGGGACTTGTGGCTGGGAGTGGCCTGCTGGCCCCTGAAAATCCACGATACGCAGGATGGCTCCCAGACCCAAGGTGGAACCAGTGCCAAGTCGGGCTGGTTTGATAGAGGCAAGTGGCTCCTGCAATCTGCCAGCCAGAAGCGGGGTGGGTGAGTTTTGTTTGCCAGGGAAAAGGGCCGTTGTTTGTGTTCGGGGGCCTGTGGCTGGGAGTGGCCGGCTGGCTCCTGAAAATCCACGATACGCAGGATGGTTCCCAGATGAAAGGTGGCACCAGTCTCGAGTCGGGCTGCTTTGATGGAGGCAAGTGGCTCCTGCATTCTGCCAGCCAGAAGCGGGGCGGGTGAGTTTTGTTTTCCAGGGAAAAGGGCCGTGGTTTGTGTTCGGGGGCCTGTGGCTGGGAGTGGCTGGCTGGTTCCTGAAAATCCACGATACGCAGGATGGTTCCCAGATGAAAGGTGGCACCAGTGCCGAGTCGGGCTGGTTTGATATGGGGAAGTGGCTCCTGCAATCTGCCAGCCAGAAGCGGGGCGGGTGAGTTTTCTTTGCCAGGGAAAAGGGCCGTAGTTTGTGTTCGGGGGCCTGTGGCTGGGAGTGGCCGGCTGGCTCCTGAAAATCCACGATACGCAGGATGGTTCCCAGACCCAAGGTGGCACCAGTGCCGAGTTGGGCTGGTTTGATAGTGCCAAGTGGCTCCTGCAATCTGCCAGCCAGAAGCGGGGCGGGTGAGTTTTGCTTGCCAGGGAAAAGGGCCGTGGTTTGTGTTCGGGGCCTGTGGCTGGGAGTGGCCGGCTGGCTCCTGAAAATCCACGATACACAGGATGGTTCCGAGATGAAAGGTGGCACCAGTGCCGAGTCGGGCTGGTTTGATAGAGGCAAGTGGCTCCTGCAATCTGCCAGCCAGAAGATGGGCAGGTCAGTTTTACTTCCAGGGAAATGGGCTGTAGTTTGTGTTCGGGGGCCTGTGGCTGGGAGTGGCCGGCTGGCTCCTGAAAATCCACGATACGCAGGATGGTTCCCAGATGAAAGGCGGCAGAAGTGCCAAGTCGGACTGGTTTGATGGTAGAAAGTGCCTCCTGCCATCTACCATCCAGAAGAGGGGCATCTCAGTTCTTTGTCCAGGGGAAAGGGCGTGGATTGTGTTTGGGGGCCTGTGGCTGGGAGTGTCCGGCTGGCTCCTGAAAATCCACGATACGCAGGATGGTTCCCAGATGAAAGGTGGCACCAGAATCGAGTCTGGCTGTTATGATAGAGGCAAGTGGCTCCTGCAATCTGCCAGCCAGAAGCGGGGTGGGTAAGTTTTGTTTGCCAGGGAAAATGGCCGTGGTTTGTGTTCGGGGGCCTGTGGCTGGGAGTGGCCTTCTGGCTCCTGAAAATCCACGATACGCAGGATGGTTCCCAGATGAAAGGTGGCAGAAGTGCCAATTCGGGCAGGTTTGATATTACCAAGTGGCTGCTGCAATGTGCCAGCCAGAAGATGGGCAGGTCAGTTTTACTTCCAGGGAAAAGGGCCGTAGTATCTCTTTGGGGACTTGTGGCTGGGAGTGGCCTGCTGGCCCCTGAAAATCCACAATACGCAGGATGGCTCCCAGACCCAAGGTGGAACCAGTGCCAAGTCGGGCTGGTTTGATAGAGGCAAGTGGCTCCTGCAATCTGCCAGCCAGAAGCGGGGTGGTATAGCTTTGTTTGCCAGGGAAAAGGGCCGTTGTTTGTGTTCGGGGGCCTGTGGCTGGGAGTGGCTGGCTGGCTCCTGAAAATCCACGATATGAAGGATGGTTCCCAGATGAAAGGTGGCAGCAGTGCCAAGTCGGGCTGGTTAGTAAGTACCAAGTGGTTCCTGCAATCTGCCAGCCAGAAGATGGGCAGGTCAGTTTTACTTCCAGGGAAAAGGGCCGTAGTATTTGTTTGGGGACCGGTGGCTGGGAGTGGCCGGCTGGCTCCTGAAAATCCACAATAGTCAGGATGGTTCCCAGACCCAAGGCGGCACCAGTGCCGAGTTGGTCTGGTTTGATAGAGCCAAGTGGCTCCTGCAATCTGCCAGCCAGAAGATGGGCAGGTCAGTTGTACTTCCAGGGAAAAGGGCCGTAGTTTTTGTTTGGGGACCTGTGGCTGGGAGTGGACTGCTGGCCCCTGAAAATCCACAACACGCAGGATGGCTCCCAGACCCAAGGTGGCACCAGTGCCAAGTCGGGCTGGTTTGATAGAGGCAAGTGGCTCCTGCAATCTGCCAGCCAGAAGATGGGCAGGTCAGTTTTACTTCCAGGGAAAGGGGACGTAGTTTTTGTTCGGGGGCCTGTGGCTGGGAGTGGCCGGCTGGCTCCTGAAAATCCACGATACGCAGGATGTTTCCCAGATGAAAGGTGGCACCAGTGTCGAGTCGGGCTGGATTGATTGAGGAAAGAGGCTCCTGCAATCTGCCAGCCACATGACGGGCAGGTCAGTTTTACTTCCAGGGAAAAGGGCCGTGGTTTGTGTTCGGGGGCCTGTGGCCTGGAGTGGCCGGCTGGCTCCTGAAAATCTTCGATACGCAGGATGGTTCCCAGATGAAAGGTGGCACCAGTGCCGAGTCGGGCTGGTTTGATAGAGGCAAGTGGCTCCTGCAATCTGCCAGCCAGAAGATGGGCAGGTCAGTTTTACTTCCAGGGAAAAGGGCCGTAGTATTTGTTTGGGGACCTGTGGCTGGGAGTGGCCGGCTGGCTCCTGAAAATCCACGATACGCAGGATGGTTCCCAGATGAAAGGTGGCACCAGTGCCGAGTCGGGCTGGTTTGATATGGGGAAGTGGCTCCTGCAATCTACCATCCAGAAGAGGGGCATCTCAGTTTTTTGTCCAGGGGAAAGGGCCGTGGTTTGTGTTTGGGGGCCTGTGGCTGGGAGTGGCCGGCTGGCTCCTGAAAATCCACGATACGCCGGATGGTTCCCAGATGAAAGGTGGCACCAGTGCCGAGTCGGGCTGGATTGATAGAGGCAAGGGGCTCCTGCAATCTGCCAGCCAGATGATGGGCAGTTCAGTTTTACTTCCAGGGAAAGGGGCCGTAGATTGTGTTTGGGGCCTGTGGCTGGGAGTGGCCGGCTGGCTCCTGAAAATCCACGATACGCAGGATGGTTCCCAGATGAAAGGTGGCAGAAGTGCCAATTCGGGCAGGTTTGATATTACCAAGTGGCTGCTGCAATGTGCCAGCCAGAAGATGGGCAGGTCAGTTTTACTTCCAGGGAAAAGGGCCGTAGTATCTCTTTGGGGACTTGTGGCTGGGAGTGGCCTGCTGGCTCCTGAAAATCCACAATACGCAGGATGGCTCCCAGACCCAAGGTGGAACCAGTGCCAAGTCGGGCTGGTTTGATAGAGGCAAGTGGCTCCTGCAATCTGCCAGCCAGAAGCGGGGTGGGTAAGTTTTGTTTGCCAGGGAAAAGGGCCGTTGTTTGTGTTCGGGGGCCTGTGGCTGGGAGTGGCTGGCTGGCTCCTGAAAATCCACGATATGAAGGATGGTTCCCAGATGAAAGGTGGCAGCAGTGCCAAGTCGGGCTGGTTAGTAAGTACCAAGTGGTTCCTGCAATCTGCCAGCCAGAAGATGGGCAGGTCAGTTTTACTTCCAGGGAAAAGGGCCGTAGTATTTGTTTGGGGACCGGTGGCTGGGAGTGGCCGGCTGGCTCCTGAAAATCCACAATACTCAGGATGGTTCCCAGACCCAAGGTGGCACCAGTGCCGAGTTGGACTGGTTTGTTAGTACAAGTGCTCCTGCAATCTGCCAGCCAGAAGCGGGGCGGGTCAGTTTTGTTTTTCCAGGGAAAAGGGCCGTGGTTTGTGTTCGGGGGCCTGTGGCTGGGAGTGGCCGGGTGGCTCCTGAAAAACCCCGATACGCGGATGTTTCCCAGAAAAGGTGGCACCAGTGCGAGTCGGGTGGTTTGAAAGAGGGAAGTGGCTCCCGCAATCTGCCAGCCAGAAGCGGGGCGGGGGAGTTTTCTTTGCCAGGGAAAGGGCCGTGGTTTGTGTTAGGGGGGCCCGTGGCTGGGATTTGGGCCCGGGTGGTTCCTGAAAATCCCACGATACGCAGGATGGTTCCCAGATGAAAGGTGGCACCAGTGCCGAGTGGGCTGGATTGATAGAAGAGTGGGGGCCTGCAATCTGCCAGCCAGATGACGGGCAGGTCAGTTTTATTCCGGGAAAGGGCCGTAGTATTTGTTGGGACCTGTGGCAGGGAGGGTGGCTGGCTCCCGAAAATCCACAATCGCAGGATGGTTCCCCGATGAAAGGTGGCACCAGTGCCAAGTCGGGGGGTTTTATAGAGGCAAAAGGCTCTGCAATCTGCCAGCCAGTGACAGGGGAGGTCTTTTACTTCCCCGGGAAAAGGGCCTAGTTCGCATTTGGGGACTTGTGGGGGGAGTGGCGGGCTCCTGAAAATCCACGAACGCAGGATGGTTCCCAGTGAAAGGCGGGGAGAAATCCAAGTCGGGCTGGTTTTATAGTAGAAATTGGCTCCCGCAAGTACAATCCGAAGGGGCATCTCAGTTTTTTGTCCAGGGGGGAAAAGGGCCCCTGGTTTGGTTTGGGGCCTGTGCTGGGGTGGCCCGGGTCCTGAAAAACCAGATTCACAGGTGGTTCCCCGATGAAAGGGGGACAGTGTGAGTCGGGGTGGGTTTTATAGAGGGAAATGGCCCTGCAAACTGCAGCCAGAACGGGGCGGGGACTTTTGTTTGCCGGGAAAAGGGCCGAGTTTGTGTTTGGGGGCCTTGGCTGGGGTGGCCGGCTGGGTCCTGAAAATCCCCGATAGCAGATGGTTCCCAGATAAAGGTGGGACCGTGCCGAGTCGGGTGGGTTAATGAGCCAAGTGGTTCCCGCATCTGCCACCGAAGATCGCAGGTCAGTTTTACTTCCAGGGAAAAGGGACGTTTTGGTTTGGGGCCTGTGGCGGGGGGTGGCGGCTGGTTCCTGAAAAAACCACATACGCAGGATGTTTCCCAATGAAAGCTGCACCCGTGCCAAGTCGGGCTGGTTTTTCGAGGAAGTGGCTCCTGCAATCTGCCAGCCGATGCGGG
>NW_026993367.1:0-14969 GCF_028769735.1 Zonotrichia leucophrys gambelii
TGAGTTTTGTTTGCCAGGAAAGGGCCTGGTTTGTGTTCGGGGGCCTGTGGTGGAGTGGCGGCTGGCTCTGAAAATCACGATAGCAGGATGGTTCCCAGATGAAAGGAGGCACCAGTGCCGGTCGGGCTGGAGAGATAGAGGCAAGTGGCTCCTGCAATCTGCCAGCCGAACGGGCGGTGAGTCTTCTTCAGGAAAAGGGCCGTGATGTGTTGGGGGCCTGTGGCTGGGAGTGGCCGGCTGGCTCTGAAAATCACGATACGCAGGATGGTTCCCAGATGAAAGGTGGCACAGTGCCGTCGGCTGGTTGATAGAGGGAAGTGGCTCTGCAATCTGCCAGCCAGAAGCGGGGCGGGTGAGTTTGTTTGCCAGGAAAGGGCGTGGTTTGTGTTGGGGGCCTGTGGCTGGAGTGGCCGGCTGGCTCCTGAAAATCCACGATACGCAGGATGGTTCCCAGATGAAAGGTGGCACCAGTGCCGAGTCGGGCTGGTTTGATAGAGGCAAGTGGCTCCTGCAATCTGCCAGCCAGAAGCGGGGCGGGTGAGTTTTCTTTGCCAGGGAAAGGGCCGTAGATTGTGTTTGGGGGCCTGTGGCTGGGAGTGGCCGGCTGGCTCCTGAAAATCCACGATACGCAGGATGGTTCCCAGATGAAAGGTGGCACCAGTGCCGGGCGGCTGGTGAGAGGAAGTGCTCTGCAATCTCAGCCAGAGACGGGCAGTCAGTTTTACTTCCAGGGAAAGGGCCGTGATTTTTTGGGCTGTGGCTGGAGTGGCGCTGCTCCTGAAATCCACGATACGCAGATGGTTCCAGATGAAAGGTGGCACCAGTGCCGTCGGCTGGTTTGATAGAGGAATGGCTCCTGCAATCTGCCAGCCAGAAGCGGGGGGGTGAGTTTTTTTGCCAGGGAAAGGCTGGTTTGTGTTGGGGCCTGTGGTGGGAGTGGCCGCTGCTCTGAAATCACGATACGCAGGATGGTTCCCAGATGAAAGTGGCACAGTGCCAGTCGGGTGGAGATAGAGCAAGTGGTCCTGCAACTGCAGCCCAAGGGGCGGTAGTTTCTTCCAGGAAAAGGGCCGTAGTTTTGGGGCCTGTGGCTGGGAGTGGCCGGCTGGCCCTGAAAATCCACGATACGCAGGATGGTTCCAGATGAAAGGTGCACAGTGCCAGTCGGCTGTGATAGAGGGAAGTGGCTCCTGCAATCTGCCAGCCAGAAGCGGGCGGGTGAGTTTTGTTGCCAGGGAAAGGGCCGTGGTTTGTGTTTGGGGCCTGAGGCTGGAGGGCCGGCTGCTCCTGAAAATCCACGATACGCAGGATGGTTCCCAGATGAAAGGTGGCACCAGTGCCGAGTCGGGCTGGTTTGATAGAGGAAGTGGCTCTGCAATCTGCCAGCCAGAAGCGGGCGGTGAGTTTTTTTGCCAGGAAAAGGGCCGTGTTTGTGTTGGGGGCCTGTGGCTGGGAGTGGCCGCTGGCTCCTGAAATCCACGATACGCAGGATGGTTCCCAGATGAAAGGTGGCACCAGTGCCATGTCGGGCTGGTTTGAAGAACCAAGTGGTTCCTGCAATCTGCCAGCCAGAAGATGGGCAGGTCAGTTTTCTTCCAGGGAAAGGGCCGTGGTTTTGTTTGGGGGCCTGTGGCTGGGAGTGGCCGGCTGACTCCTGAAAATCCACGATACGCAGGATGGTTCCCAGATGAAAGGTGGCACCAGTGCCGAGTCGGCTGGTTTGATAGGGAAGTGGCTCCTGCAATCTGCCAGCCAGAAGCGGGGCGGGTGAGTTTTCTTTGCCAGGGAAAGGGCCGTAGATTGTGTTTGGGGCTGTGGCTGGGAGTGCCGGCGCTCCTGAAATCCACGATACGCAGGATGGTTCCCAGATGAAAGGTGGCACCAGTGCCGAGTCAGGCTGGACAGATAGAGGCAAGTGGCTCCTGCAATCTGCCAGCCAGATGATGGGCAGGTCAGTTTTACTTCCAGGGAAAAGGGCCGTAGATTTTATTTGGGGACTTGTGGCTGGGAGTGGCCGGCTGGCACCTGAAAATCCACGATACGCAGGATGGTTCCCAGATGAAAGGTGGCACCAGTGCCATGTCGGCTGGTTTGATGGAGGGAAATGGCTCCTGCAATCTGCCAGCCAGAAGCGGGGCGGGTGAGTTTTGTTTGCCAGGGAAAATGGCCGTGGTTTGTGTTTGGGGCCTGAGGCTGGGAGTGGCCGGCTGGCTCCTGAAAATCCACGATACGCAGGATGGTTCCCAGATGAAAGGTGGCACCAGTGCCGAGTCGGCTGGTTTGATAGAGGCAAGTGGCTCCTGCAATCTCCAGCAGAAGGGGGCGGGTGAGTTTTGTTTGCCAGGGAAAAGGGCCGTGGTTTCTGTTCGGGGCCTGTGGCTGGGAGTGGCCGGCTGGCTCCTGAAAATCCACGATACGCAGGATGGTTCCCAGATGAAAGGTGGCACCAGTGCCATGTCGGGCTGGTTTGATAGAGGCAAGTGGCTCCTGCAACGTGTCAGACCGAAGCGGGGCGGGTGAGTCTTCTTTGCCAGGGAAAAGGGCCGTAGATTGTGTTTGGGGGCCTGTGGCTGGGAGTGGCCGGCTGGCTCCTGAAAATCCACGATACGCAGGATGGTTCCCAGATGAAAGGTGGCACCAGTGCCGAGTCGGGCTGGTTTGATAGAGGCAAGTGGCTCCTGCAATCTGCCAGTAGAAGCGGGCGGGTGAGTTTTGTTTGCCAAGGAAAAGGGCCGTGGTTTGTGTTCGGGGGCCTGTGGCTGGGAGTGCCGGCTGGCTCCTGAAAATCCACGATACGCAGGATGGTTCCCAGATGAAAGGTGGCACCAGTGCCGAGTCGGGCTGGTTGATAGAGGAGAGTGGCTCCTTCAACTGCCAGCCAGAAGCGGGCGGGTGAGTTTTCTTTGCCAGGGAAAAGGCCGTAGATTGTGTTTGGGGGCTGTGGCTGGAGTGGCCGGCTGGCTCCTGAAAATCCACGATACGCAGGATGGTTCCCAGATGAAAGGTGGCACCAGTGCCGAGTCGGGCTGGACTGATAAGGCAAGTGGTTCCTGCAATCTGCCAGCAGAACGGGCGGTAGTTTTTTCCAGGAAAAGGGCCGTAGTTTTGTTGGGGCCTGTGGCTGGGAGTGGCCGGCTGGCTCCTGAAAATCCACGATACGCAGGATGGTTCCCAGATGAAAGTGGCACCAGTGCCAGTCGGGCTGGTTTGATAGAGGAAGTGGCTCCTGCAATCTGCCAGCCGAAGCGGGGCGGTGAGTTTTCTTTGCCAGGGAAAAGGGCCATGGTTTGTGTTCGGGGGCCTGTGGCTGGGAGTGGCCGGCTGGCTCCTGAAAATCCACGATACGCAGGATGGTTCCCAGATGAAAGGTGGCACCAGTGCCGAGTGAGGCTGGTTTGATAGAGGAAGTGGTCCTGCAAACTGCCAGCCGAAGATGCGGGCAGGTCAGTTTTACTTCCAGGGAAAAGGGCCGTGGTTGTGTTCGGGGCCTGTGGCTGGGAGTGGCCGGCTGGCTCCTGAAAATCCACATACGCAGGATGGTTCCCAGATGAAAGGTGGACCAGTGCCGAGTCGGGCTGGTTTATAGAGGAAGTGGCTCCTGCAATCTGCCAGCCAGAAGCGGGGCGGGTGAGTTTTCTTTGCCAGGGAAAGGGCCGTGTTTGTTTGGGGCCTGTGGCTGGGAGTGGCGGCTGCTCCTGAAAATCCACGATACGCAGGATGGTTCCAGATGAAAGGTGGCACCAGTGCCAAGTGGGGCTGGTTTGAGAGAACCAAGTGGTTCCTGCAATCTGCCAGCCAGATGACGGGCAGGTCAGTTTTACTTCCAGGGAAAAGGGCCGTAGATTTTATTTGGGGACTTGTGGCTGGGAGTGGCCGGCTGGCTCCTGAAAATCCACGATACGCAGGATGGTTCCCAGATGAAAGGTGGCACCAGTGCCGAGTCAGGCTGGTTTGATAGAGGCAAGTGGCTCCTGCAATCTGCCAGCCAGAAGCGGGGCGGGTGAGTTTTGTTTGCCAGGGAAAAGGGCCGTGGTTTGTGTTCGGGGGCCTGTGGCTGGGAGTGGCCGGCTGGCTCCTGAAAATCCACGATACGCAGGATGGTTCCCAGATGAAAGGTGGCACCAGTGCGGAGTCGGGCTGGTTTGATAGGGGAAGTGGCTCCTGCAATCTGCCAGTCAGAAGCGGGGCGGGTGAGTTTTGTTTGCCAGGAAAAGGGCCGTGGTTTGTGTTCGGGGGCCTGTGGCTGGGAGTGGCCGGCTGGCTCTGAAAATCCACGATACGCAGGATGGTTCCCAGATGAAAGGTGGCACCAGTGCCGAGTCGGGCTGGTTTGATAGAGGCAAGTGGCTCCTGCAATCTGCCAGCCAGAAGCGGGGCGGGTGAGTCTTCTTTGCCAGGGAAAAGGGCCGTAGATTGTGTTTGGGGGCCTGTGGCTGGGAGTGGCCGGCTGGCTCCTGAAAATCCACGATACGCAGGATGGTTCCCAGATGAAAGGTGGCACCAGTGCCAAGTTGGGCTGGTTTGAGAGAACCAAGTGGTTCCTGCAATCTGCCAGCCAGAAGATGGGCAGGTCAGTTTTACTTCCAGGGAAATGGGCCGTAGTTTGTGTTTGGGGGCCTGTGGCTGGGAGTGGCCGGCTGGCTCCTGAAAATCCACGATACGCAGGATGGTTCCCAGATGAAGGGTGGCACCAGTGCCGAGTCGGGCTGGTTTGATAGAGGCAAGTGGCTCTGTCCAGGTTTAGAGCAAATTTGGGGAAGAATCCCCCCAAAGGAGCTCCGGTGGGAAAAGCAGATCCAATCGGCCCCTCCCCCCAACTGGTCCGGGAGGAAAGAAAAATACCTCCTTGGAGAAAGGTGGAAAAAAACCCCCTGTTTATTAAACAATAAGACCAAAACAGTATGAATACAATGAGACCCCTTGCCACTCTAAAAGAGAGGACAAACTGAGAAGAACCCCGGGTTCAAGCAGCAGCTCACTCAGTCTCTGATCAGTCTCTCAGTGCTGGAATTGTCGCAGGCCAGGGCCGGCCCGGTGGGCCACAGCTGCAGCTGCCGGTGCTCTCCTGGGTGTTCAGTCCAGAGCAGTTCCAAGAGGTCCAAAGAAAAGGGAAAAAGCAGTCCAGGGAACTTCTTTGCCTCAGCTAGCTAACACTAACTAAAAAGCAAAAGAAGAGCTCTCTGTCCCGCTGTCTGTCCGCAGACAACACAGTCAGGAGCAGGAATGTGGAGGAGTGCAGTGTCTGAAAAACAAAACTGCGCGCTTCTTCTCTCTCCCCCTTCACTCTCTGTAACACTCTTAAAGGTACAAAACTTATTATTATTCAACATAAACAGAATGAGACGATTGGGGATAAAAGCATCATATAGTCAACCCAGGACATTCCACCCCTTATCCCCATATCGTCTGCTTACTACTAAAACTAATATAAATTCTAACTCTACAAGTACATACATGATACATCCATTATACAACTATACACAGACAATGGTAATAACATTCAGGAAACAGTGATATTTATACAGGTTTTATCCAACAATCAGGTCTCCCTGAGGTACACATCGTGTTCTTCCATCTTTTTGCATTATCCACCACGTGCAACCTGGTCCCTGAGCAAAGACAACCCCACGAATGGGTTTGTCTGTACTCGAGGCAGAATTGATCCACACAGTCTTCCCTAACAAACCTCTGACATGTACCACTGGGACTTTGTCTCCATCTACTCTCTGCAAAGGCTCAGATTGGGCAGGGCCGACTCGGTTAGTAGAGCCTCGGGTGTTAACTAACCAGGTGGCCTTTGCCAGATGCTGATCCCAGTTCTTGAAAGATCCCCCACCTAATGCTTTCAATGTGGTTTTTAACAGTCCATTGTACCTCTCCACTTTGCCTGCAGCTGGTGCATGGTAGGGGATATGGTACACCCACTCAATGCCATGTTCCCTAGCCCAGGTGTTGACAAGGCTGTTCTTGAAATGAGTCCCATTGTCTGACTCAATCCTCTCAGGGTGCCATGTCTCCACAGAACTTGCTTTTCCAGGCCCAGGATGGTGTTCCGGGCTGTAGCATGAGGCACAGGGTAGGTTTCCAGCCATCCAGTGGTGGCCTCCACCATGGTCAGCACGTAGCGCTTGCCCTGGCGTGTCTGGGGCAGTGTGATGTAGTCAATCTGCCAGGCCTCCCCATACTTGTACTTGGACCACCGCCCACCGTACCAGAGGGGCTTCAGTCGCTTGGCCTGCTTGATGGCGGCACACGTCTCACAGTCATGGATAACCTGAGAGATACTGTCCATGGTTAGATCCACCCCTCGGTCTCGTGCCCACTTATAGGTGGCATCTCTGCCCTGGTGGCCTGAGGCATCATGGGCCCACCGAGCTAAGAATAACTCTCCTTTATGTTCCCAATCTAGGTCTATTTTGGACACCCCTATCTTTGCGGCTTGGTCTACCTGATCATTGTTTTGGTGCTCCTCATTAGCTCTACTCTTGGGTACATGGGCATCTACATGGCGGACCTTCACAGGCAGCTTCCCTACCCTGGTAGCAATGTCTTTCCACTCTTCAGCAGCCCAAATTGGCTTTCCTCTACGTTGCCAGTTAGCCTTTTTCCACCTCTCCAGCCATCCCCACAGAGCATTGGCTACCATCCATGAATCAGTATAAAGGTAGAGCTTTGGCCACTTCTCTCTCTCAGCAATGTCCAGGGCCAGTTGAACAGCTTTGAGTTCAGCAAGTTGGCTTGATCCACCTTCTCCTTCAGTGGCCTCTGCCACCTGCCGTGTGGGGCTCCATACAGCTGCTTTCCACTTCCGGTTCATTCCCACAATGCGGCACGACCCATCAGTAAAGAGAGCGTATTGTGTATCTTCTGCTGGCAGTTGGTTGTATGGTGGAGCTTCTTCAGCTCGTGTCTCTTCTTGTTCCCCTTCATCAGAGAGACCAAAGTTTTCACCTTCGGGCCAATTTGTAATGACCTCCAAAATCCCAGGGCGATTCAGTTTACCTATATGGGCGCGCTGAGTGATGAGAGCAATCCACTTGCTCCATGTAGCACTGGTGGCATGGTGAGTGGAAGGAACCTTGCCTTTGAACATCCACCCCAGCACGGGTAGTCGGGGTGCCAGGAGGAGTTGTGCTTCAGTGCCTATTACCTCCGAAGCAGCCTGGACTCCTTCATAGGCAGCCAGGATTTCTTTCTCTGTTGGAGTATAGTTGGCTTCAGACCCTCTGTAGCTTCGACTCCAAAATCCCAGTGGTCGACCCCGAGTCTCCTCAGGCACCTTCTGCCAAAGGCTCCAGGACAAGCCATGGTTCCCGGCTGCAGAGTAGAGCACATTCTTCACCTCTGGTCCTGTCCTGACTGGGCCAAGGGCTACTGCATGAGCAATCTCCTGCTTGATCTGTGCAAAGGCTTGTTGCTGCTCTGGGCCCCAGTGGAAAGTGTTCTTCTTACGGGTGACCAGGTAGAGAGGGCTCACGATCTGACTGTATTCGGGAATATGCATCCTCCAAAAACCTATGGCGCCTAGGAAAGCTTGTGTCTCTTTCTTATTGGTGGGTGGAGACATTGCTGTGATCTTGTTGATGACATCGGTGGGAATCTGACGCCGTCCGTCTTGCCACTTCACTCCCAGAAACTGGATCTCTTGAGCAGGTCCCTTGACTTTGTTCTTCTTGATGGTGAAGCCAGCTTTTAGGAGAATCTGGATAATTTTCTCCCCTTTCTCGAACACCTCTGCTGCTGTCTTCCCCACACAATGATGTCATCAATATATTGCAAATGTTCTGGAGCCTCACCTTTTCCAGTGCAGCCTGGATCAGTCCATGGCAGATGGTGGGGCTGTGCTTCCACCCCTGGGGCAATCGGTTCCAGGTGTACTGCACGCCTCTCCAGGTGAAAGCAAACTGAGGCCTGCATTCTGCTGCCAGAGGAATGGAGAAAAATGCATTGGCAATGTCTATAGTGGCGTACCACCTTGCTGCCTTGGACTCCAGCTCGTACTGGAGTTCCAGCATGTCCGGCACAGCAGCGCTCAGGGGTGGGGTCACTTCATTCAATGCACGATAGTCCACAGTCAATCTCCATTCTCCTTCAGATTTTCGCACAGGCCAGATGGGGCTGTTGAAGGGTGAGTGGGTCTTGCTGACCACCCCTTGGCTCTCCAGCTCTCGGATCATCTTATGGATGGGGATCACAGCATCTCGATTCGTTCGGTACTGTCGGCGGTGCACTGTTGAGGTGGCAATTGGCACTCGTTGCTCTTCCACCTTCAGGAGACCTACTGCAGATGGGCTGTCTGACAGTCCAGGCAAGCTGTTCAACTGCTTGACACCCTCTGTCTCTACAGCAGCTATTCCAAATGCCCATCTGAGTCCCTTTGGGTCTTTGAAATACCCACTTCGAAGGTAGTCTATGCCCAAAATACATGGGGCCTCTGGGCCAGTCACAATAGAGTGTTTCTTCCACTCATTTCCAGTCAGGCTCACCTCAGCTTCTACCAGAGTAAAATCCTGTGATCCCCCTGTCACACCAGCAATAGAAACAGACTCTGTCCCCACATGTCTTGATGGGATTAATGTGCATTGTGCACCAGTGTCAACCAAAGCTTTGTATTCTTGTGGTTCATATGTGCCAGGCCAACGAATCCACACAGTCCAAAAAACACGGTTTTCCCCAGCCTCTACCTGGCTAGAGGCAGGGCCCCTCTAAGCCTGGTTATCCTTCTTTCCCTGGGCATATGTCTTGGAGGTTCCTTCAAGGGGATCAAAAATATTGTCATTATCATCATATGTGACAGTTCGGTTACTGGCCACTGGAGCTGCTTCCCTTTTGGAACTTCCTCTCTGAATCTTCAGTTGTCTCACCCGTTGTGCCAGAGCAGAGGTAGGTTGTCTATGCCATCTCCTCATGTCTTCTCCACAATCACGCAAATAGAACCACAGCTCAGCTCGTGGGATGTACCTTCTCTCGCCGTCTGGGGAATGTCTGCGTTGGGTACCAGAACCTCTGATCTGTACCGCCGAGATTTGGAGAAAGCTCTCTTTAATCTCCTCCCTCAGTTTCTTGTGACCCTCCTCTATCTTGTCCTCTAATTTTTGAAGACGTGTTTCCACCGCTGCGATTCTGGCATGTGTTGGGCCATGTACAGCATCTGCATATGCTCGGAGCTTCCTTGCCATGTCAAGCACAGTCTCACCCCTCTCATCCCTCTTCATGATGGCTAAGGCAGAGGCATATTCTTGTGGCCCGAGTCGTACGAGTTTTCGCCACATCACAGACGTGCATGGTACTAAGTCTGGGTTCCTAGTTGTTACATCATCTGAGAAGATAATCTCAACCACGGCCATTTCTCTCAGGCGTTGGATCCCTTGCTCTATTGTCTTCCACTGAGTCTGCTGCATATAGAGATCGTCTGCACACAGGTATCTTTCTGCTACACTTCTTAGGACCCGTTCCCAGAGGCTCTGAGAGTTAGCCCCCCTCATCATTCCTTGGTCTATGACAGTATCCTGTGACAGGGATCCCAAATGCCTGGCTTCAGTGCCATCCAAAATTGTAGCCTCGCCTGCAGCATCCCAGAGACGGACCAGCCAACTAATTATGGATTCATCAGACCTTCGAGTGTAGTCCTTCCTTAGGCCACGAAGGTCCTTCAGGGAATAAGACTCAATATTTGCGTCTGATCTTGCACCTGCTGCTTTGACTCCTGATTTTACGTCAGGAGGCATTGAGGTTCCTTCTCCTGTATCACCACCATCATCATCATCATCATCCACTGGTCGATCAGTTTTTTCCGTGCGTTTCCCACTTCTAGTACTGGTAGCAACAGCCATGGGTTTAGATGCTGGCTTAGGCTCACTGTCTGGTCTAGCTGCTGGCTCTGAGCCTGGGCTGTTGGCTACAGCTTGAGTGACTGGGATAGCTGATTTATCTCCCTGCCCCCCTGCCTCTGTCTGCTGCCCGACAGTATCTAACAAAGTGCGATAAGCATAGGCCAGGGCCCAGCTTATTGCAATTAGCCTTTTCTCCTTAGAATCGTCATGGCACTTCTCCTTTAGGTATTTCCCCACCTCTGCTGCGTTCTGAATTTGTTCCCGTGGGAAATCCCAGTCTACAGGATCAGAAAATTCCTTCAGGGTTTGGCCTATATTTTCCCATTCTCCACCCCACTCAGGATTTTTCACGCCTGCATCTGCTTCTGGATCAGGGGTCTCACCAGCTCCTCTGGATATCTCAGCCCTCATTCTAGAGAAGCTGCAGACCATATAGAGGAAACTTACCAAATTAAATACCAGAAAGATGGTCTCTTTAACATTCAGGGGAAACTGAACATTCTCAAAAAGTGACATAACCGATCCAAAGGAGAAGAGGGAAAGGGAAGGCTGGAAAGTCTCATTCTTAGCTCCTCCTCTAACAGACTGAGTGTAGTTACTAATAAATTCCCAAAACATACCACTGGAATTGGGATGCAGGGTAGGATGAAGAAACCATAAACCATACATGCTGTAAACAGAGGTCAGTATCTTTTTGAACGCTTTATAAATCATTATCACCAAGGCCAGCACAACAGCTATTCCAATCCGTACCCCTCTACCGTAAAAATTACTTGTTAAGGACAATAATCCTAATGACCAGAAAGGTATTGAAACCTCAAAAAGGTCTAGAGCCCAGAGCCATACAGAGGCGTTCTCAACCAGAGACATCAGGGGTTCAAGCAGCATAGCTACTAACTGCTTTAACAACCACAGACACACAATTAATAGGGCTTTTTTCCACATTTTCCAGCCGCGCGTTGGCGCCAATTCATGTATTTGTCCAGGTTTAGAGCAAATTTGGGGAAGAATCCCCCAAAGGAGCTCCGGTGGGAAAAGCAGATCCAATCGGCCCCTCCCCCCAACTGGTCCGGGAGGAAAGAAAAATACCTCCTTGGAGAAAGGTGGAAAAAAACCCCCTGTTTATTAAACAATAAGACCAAAACAGTATCAAAACAATGAGACCCCTTGCCACTCTAAAAGAGATGACAAACTGAGAAAAACCCCGGGTTCAAGCAGCAGCTCACTCAGTCTCTGGTCAGTCTCTCAGTGCTGGAATTGTCGCAGGCCAGGGCCGGCCCGGTGGGCCACAGCTGCAGCTGCCGGTGCTCTCCTGGGTGTTCAGTCCAGAGCAGTTCCAAGAGGTCGAAAGAAAAGGGAAAAAACAGTCCAGGAATTTCTTTGCCTCAGCTAGCTAACACTAACTAAAAAGCAAAAGAAGAGCTCTCTGTCCCGCTGTCTGTCCGCAGACAACACAGTCAGGAGCAGGAATGTGGAGGAGTGCAGTGTCTGAAAAACAAAACTGCGCGCTTCTTCTCTCTCCCCCTTCAATCTCTGTAACACCGTTAAAGGTACAAAACTTATTATTATTCAACATAAACAGAATGAGACGATTGGGGATAAAAGCATCATATAGTCAACCCAGGACAGGCTCCTGCAATCTGCCAGCCAGAAGCGGGGCGGGTGAGTTTTGTTTGCCAGGGAAAAGGGCCGTGGTTTGTGTTCGGGGGCCTGTGGCTGGGAGTGGCCGGCTGGCTCCTGAAAATCCACGATACGCAGGATGGTTCCCAGATGAAAGGTGGCACCAGTGCTGAGTCGGGCTGGTTTGATATGGGGAAGTGGCTGCTGCAATCTGCCAGTCAGAAGCGGGGCGGGTGAGTTTTGTTTGCCAGGGAAAAGGGCCGTGGTTTGTGTTCGGGGGCCTGTGGCTGGGAGTGGCCGGCTGGCTGCTGATAATCCACGATACGCAGGATGGTTCCCAGATGAAAGGTGGCACCAGTGTCGAGTCGGGCTGGTTTGATAAGGCAAGTGGCTCCTGCAATCTGCCAGCCAGAGACGGGCGGTCAGTTTTATTCCAGGGAAAAGGGCCGTTGTTTGTGTTGGGGGCCTGTGGCTGGGAGTGGCCGGCTGGCTCCTGAAAATCCACGATACGCAGGATGGTTCCCAGATGAAAGGTGGCACCAGTGCCGAGTCGGGCTGGGTTGATAGAGGCAAGTGGCTCCTGCAATCTGCCAGCCAGAAGCGGGGCGGGTGAGTTTTTTGCCAGGGAAAAGGGCCGTGGTTTGTGTTTGGGGGCCTGTGGCTGGGAGTGGCCGGCTGGCTCTGAAAATCCACGATACGCAGGATGGTTCCCAGATGAAAGGTGGCACCGTGCGAGTCGGGCTGGTTTGATAGAGGAAGTGGTCTGCAATCTGCCAGCCAGAAGGGGGCGGGTGAGTTTTCTTTGCCAGGGAAAAGGGCCGTGGTTTGTTTCGGGGGCCTGTGGTGGGAGTGGCGGCTGGCTCTGAAAATCCACGATACGCAGGATGGTTCCCAGATGAAAGGTGGCACAGTGCGAGTCGGGCTGGTGATAGAGGCAAGTGGCTCTGCAATCTGCCAGCCAGAAGCGGGGCGGGTGAGTTTTGTTTGCCAGGGAAAAGGGCCGTAGTTTTTTGGGGCTGTGGCTGGGAGTGGCGGCTGGCTCTGAAAATCACGATACGCAGGATGGTTCCAGATGAAAGGTGGCACCAGTGCCGAGTCGGGCTGGTTTGATAGAGGCAAGTGGCTCCTGCAATCTGCCAGCCAGAAGCGGGGGGGTGAGTTTTGTTTGCAGGGAAAAGGGCCGGGTTTTGTTGGGGGCTGTGGCTGGAGTGGCCGGCTGGCTCCTGAAAATCCACGATACGCAGGATGGTTCCAGATGAAGGTGGCACAGTGCGAGTCGGGCTGGTTTGATAGAGGCAAGTGGCTCTGCAATTGCAGCCAGAAGCGGGGCGGGTGAGTTTTTTGCAGGAAAAGGGCCGTGGTTTGTGTTGGGGCTGTGGCTGGGAGTGGCCGGCTGGCTCTGAAAATCCACGATACGCAGGATGGTTCCCAGATGAAAGGTGGCACAGTGCCAGTCGGGCTGGTTTGATAGAGGCAAGTGGCTCTGCAACTGCAGCCGAAGCGGGGCGGGTAGTTTTCTTGCCAGGGAAAAGGGCCGTAGATTGTTTGGGGCTGTGGGGGAGTGGCGGCTGGCTCCTGAAAATCCACGATACGCAGGATGGTTCCCAGATGAAAGGTGGCACCGTGCCGAGTCGGGTGGTTTGATAGAGGCAAGTGGCTCCTGCAATCTGCCAGCAGAGCGGGGCGGGTGAGTTTTCTTTGCAGGGAAAAGGGCGTGTTTGTTGGGGCTGTGGCTGGGAGTGGCGGTGGCTCTGAAAATCCACGATACGCAGGATGGTTCCCAGATGAAAGGTGGCACCAGTGCCGAGTCGGCTGGTTTGATAGAGGAAGTGGCTCCTCAATCTGCAGCCAGAAGCGGGCGGTGAGTTTTCTTGCCAGGGAAAGGGCCGTAGTTGTGTTCGGGGGCTGTGGCTGGAGTGGCCGGCTGGCTCCTGAAAATCACGATACGCAGGATGGTTCCCAGATGAAAGGTGGCACCAGTGCCGAGTCGGGCTGGTTTGATAGAGGAAGTGGCTCCTGCAATCTGCCAGCCAGAAGGGGGGGGTAGTTTTTTTGAGGAAAGGGCCGTGTTTGTGTTTGGGGGCCTGGGCTGGGAGTGGCCGGCTGGCTCTGAAAATCCACGATACGCAGGATGGTTCCAGATGAAATGGTGGCACCAGTGCCGAGTCGGGCTGGTATGATAGAGGCAAGTGGCTCCTGCAATCTGCCAGCCAGAAGCGGGGCGGGTGAGTTTTTTTGCCAGGGAAAAGGGCCGTGTTTGTGTTGGGGCCTGTGGCTGGGAGTGGCCGGCTGGCTCCTGAAAATCCACGATACGCAGGATGGTTCCCAGATGAAAGGTGGCACCAGTGCCGAGTCGGGCTGGTTTGATAGAGGCAAGTGGCTCCTGCAATCTGCCAGCCAGAAGCGGGGCGGGTGAGTTTCTTTGCCAGGGAAAAGGGCCGTAGTTTGTGTTGGGGCCTGTGGCTGGGAGTGGCCGGCTGGCTCCTGAAAATCCACGATACGCAGGATGGTTCCAGATGAAAGGTGGCACCAGTGCCGAGTCGGGCTGGTTTGATAGAGGCAAGTGGCTCCTGCAATCTGCCAGCCAGAAGCGGGGGGTGTGAGTTTTCTTTGCCAGGGAAAAGGGCCGTGGTTTGTGTTCGGGGGCCTGTGGCTGGGAGTGGCCGGCTGGCTCCTGAAAATCCACGATACGCAGGATGGTTCCCAGATGAAAGGTGGCACCAGTGCGAGTCGGGCTGGTTTGATAGAGGCAAGTGGCTCCTGCAATCTGCCAGCCAGAAGCGGGGCGGGTGAGTTTTGCTTTGCCAGGGAAAAGGGCCGTGAGTTTGTGTTCGGGGCCTGTGGCTGGGAGTGGCCGGCTGGCTCCTGAAAATCCACGATACGCAGGATGGTTCCCAGATGAAAGGTGGCACCAGTGCCGAGTCGGGCTGGTTTGATAGAGGAAAGTGGCTCCTGCAATCTGCCAGCCAGAAGCGGGGCGGGTGAGTTTTTTTTCCAGGGAAAAGGGCTGTAGGATTTGTTTGGGGGCCTGTGGCTGGGAGTGGCCGGCTGGCTCCTGAAAATCCACGATACGCAGGATGGTTCCCAGATGAAAGGTGGCACCAGTGCCGAGTCGGGCTGGTTTGATAGAGGCAAGTGGCTCCTGCAATCTGCCAGCCAGAAGGGGGCGGGTGAGTTTTGTTTGCCAGGGAAAAGGGCCGTAGATTTTATTTGGGGACTTGTGGCTGGGAGTGGCCGGCTGGCTCCTGAAAATCCACGATACGCAGGATGGTTCCCAGATGAAAGGTGGCACCAGTGCCGAGTCGGGCTGGTTTGATAGAGGCAAGTGGCTCCTGCAATCTGCCAGCCAGAAGCGGGGCGGGTGAGTTTTGTTTGCCAGGGAAAAGGGCCGTGGTTTGTGTTCGGGGGCCTGTGGCTGGGAGTGGCCGGCTGGCTCCTGAAAATCCACGATACGCAGGATGGTTCCCAGATGAAAGGTGGCACCAGTGCCATGTCGGGCTGGTTTGATAGAGGCAA
>NW_026993368.1:0-14965 GCF_028769735.1 Zonotrichia leucophrys gambelii
TTTGTGTTCGGGGGCCTATGGCTGGGAGTGGCCGGCTGGCTCCTGAAAATCCACGATACGCAGGATGGTTCCCAGATGAAAGGTGGCACCAGTGCCGAGTCGGGCTACTTTGATAGAGGCAAGTGGCTCCTGCAATCTGCCAGCCAGATTGTGGGCAGGTCAGTTTTACTTCCAGGGAAAAGGGCCGTAGATCGTGTTTGGGGGCCTGTGGCTGGGAGTGGCCGGCTGGCTCCTGAAAATCCACGATACGCAGGATGGTTCCCAGATGAAAGGTGGCACCAGTGCCGAGTCGTGCTGGTTTGATATGGGGAAGTGGCTCCTGCAATCTGCCAGCCAGAAGCGGGCGGGTGAGTTTTGTTTGCCAGACTAAATGGCCGTGGTTTGTGTTCGGGGGCCTGTGGCTGGAGTGGCCGGCTGGCTCCTGAAAATCCACGATACACAGGATGGTTCCCAGATGAAAGGTGGCACCAGTACAGAGTCAGGCTGGTTTGATAGAGGGAAGTGGCTCCTGCAATCTCCCAGCCAGAAGCGGGGCGGGTGAGTTGTCTTTGCCAAGGAAAAGGGCTGTGGTTGTGTTCGGGGGGCGTGGCTGGGAGTGGCCGGACTGGCTCCTGAAAATCCACGATACGCAGGATGGTTCCCAGATGAAAGGTGGCACCAGTGCCGAGTCGGGCTGGATTGATAGAGGCAAGTGGCTCCTGCAATCTGCCAGCCAGATGACGGGCAGGTCAGTAGTACTTCCAGGGAAAAGGGCCGTGGTTTGTGTTCGGGGGCCTGTGGCTGGGAGTGGCCGGCTGGCTCCTGAACATCACGATACGCAGGATGGTTCCCAGATGAAAGGTGGACCAGTGCCGAGTCGGGCTGGTTTGATATGGGAAGTGGCTCCTGCAATCTGCCAGCCAGAAGCGGGGCGGGTGAGTTTTCTTTGCCAGGGAAAAGGGCCGTGGTTTTTGTTCGGGGGCCTGTGGCTGGGAGTGGCCGGCTGGTTCCTGAAAATCCACGATACGCAGGATGGTTCCCAGATGAAAGGTGGCACCAGTGCCAAGTTGGACAGGTTTGATATTACCAAGTTGCTGCTGCAATGTGCCAGCCAGATGATGGGCAGGTCAATTTTACTTCCAGGGAAAAGGGCCGTAGTATTTGTTTGGGGACCTGTGGCTGGGAGTGGCCGGCTGGCTCCTGAAAATCCACAATACGCAGGATGGTTCCCAGATGAAAGGTGGCACCAGTGTCGAGTCAGGCTGGTTTGATAGAGTCAAGTGGCTCCTGCAATCTGCCAGCCAGAAGAGGGGTGGGTTAGTTTTGTTTGCCAGGGAAAAGGGCCGTGGCTTTTGTTCGGGGGCCTGTGGCTGGGAGTGCCGGCTGGCTCCTGAAAATCCACGATACGCAGGATGGTTCCCAGATGAAATGTGGCACCAGTGTCGAGTCGGGCTGGTTTGATATGGGGAAGTGGCTCCTGCAATCTGCCAGCCAGAAACGGGGCGGGTGAGTTTTCTCTTCCAGGGAAAAGGGCCGTGGTTTGTGTTCGGGGGCTGTGGCTGGAGTGGCCGGCTGTTCCTGAAAATCCACGATACGCAGGATGGTTCCCAGATGAAAGGTGGGCACCAGTGCCGAGTCTGGCTGATTGATAGAGCAAGTGGCTCCTGCAAACTGCAGCCAATACGGGCAGGTCAGTTTTACTTCCAGAGAAAAGGGCCGTATTTGTGTTTGGGGCCTGTGGCCGGAGTGCCGCCGCTCCTGAAAATCACGATACGCAGCATGGTTCCCAGATTAAAGGTGGCACCAGTGCCAAGTCGGGCTGGTTTGATAGAGGCAAGTGGCTCCTGCAATCTGCCAGCCAGTAGCGGGGCGGGTGAGTTTTGTTTGCCCGGGAAAAGGGCCGTGGTTTGTGTTCGGGGCCTGTGGCTGGGAGTGGCAGGCTGGCTCCTGAAAATCCACGATACGCAGGATGGTTCCCAGATGAAAGGTGGCACCACTGCCAAGACGGGCTGGCTTGATAGAGGCAAGTGGCTCCTGCAAGCTGCCAGCCAGATGACGGGCAGGTCAGTTTTACTTCCAGGGAAAAGGGCCGTGGTTTTTGTTCAGATGGCTGTGGCTGGGAGTGGCCGGCTGGCTCCTGAAAATCCACGATACGCAGGATGGTTCCCAGATGAAAGGTGGCACCACTGCCAAGTTTGGCAGGTTTGATATTACCAAGTGGCTGCTGCAATGTGCCAGCCAGAGATGGGCAGGTCAGTTTTACTTCCAGGGAAAAGGGCCGTAGTTTTTTTGGGGACCTGTGGCTGGGAGTGGCCGGCTGCTCCTGAAAATCCACGATACGCAGGATGGCTCCCAGATGAAAGGTTGCACCATGCCAAGTCGGCTGGTTTGATAGAGGCAAGTGGCTCCTGCAATCTGCCAGCCAGAGATGGGGCAGTATTTGTTATTCCAGGGAAAAGGCCGTAGGTTTGTGTTGGGGGCCTTGGCTGGGAGTGGCCGGCTGGCTCCTGAAAATCCACGATACGCAGGATGGTTCCCAATGAAAGGTGGCACCAGTGCCGAGTCGGGCTATTTGATAGAGCAAGTGGCTCCTGCAATCTGCCAGCCAGAGCGGGGCGGTCAGTTTTTTTCCAGGGAAAAGGGACCGTAGATCGTGTTTGGGGGCCTGTGGCTGGGAGTGGCCGGCTGGCTCCTGAAAATCCACATACGCAGGATGGTTCCCAGATGAAAGGTGGCACCAGTGCCGAATCGGCTGGTTTGATATGGGGAAGTGGCTCCTGCAATCTGCCAGCCAGAAGCGGGGCGGGTGAGTTTTGTTTGCCAGAAAATGGCCTGGTTTTGTTCGGGGGCCTGTGGCTGGAGTGGCCGGCTGGCTCCTGAAAATCCACGATACACAGGATGGTTCCCAGATGAAAGGTGGCACCAGTACAGAGTCGGCTGGTTTGATAGAGCAAGTGGCTCCTGCAATCTGCCAGCCAGAAGCGGGGCGGGTCAGTTTTCTTTGCCAGGAAAAGGGCGTGGTTTGTGTTCGGGGGCCCGTGGCTGGGAGTGGCCGGCTGGCTCCTGAAATCCACGATACGCAGGATGGTTCCCAGATGAAAGGTGGCACCAGTGCCGAGTCGGCTGGATTGATAGAGGCAAGTGGCTCCTGCAATCTGCCAGCCAGATGACGGCAGGTCAGTAGTACTTCCAGGAAAAGGGCCGTGGTTTGTGTTCGGGGGCCTGTGGCTGGGAGTGGCCGCTGGCTCCTGAAAATCCACGATACGCAGATGGTTCCCAGATGAAAGGTGGCACCAGTGCCGAGTCGGCTGGTTTGATATGGGGAAGTGGCTCCTGCAATCTGCCAGCCAGAGCGGGGCGGGTAAGTTTTTTTGCCAGGGAAAAGGGCCGTGGTTTTGTTCGGGGCCTGTGGCTGGGAGTGGCCGGCTGGTTCCTGAAAATCCACGATACGCAGGATGGTTCCCAGATGAAAGGTGGCACCAGTGCCAAGTTGGACAGGTTTGATATTACCAAGTGGCTGCTGCAATGTGCCAGCCAGATGATGGGCAGGTCAGTTTTACTTCCAGGGAAAAGGGCCGTAGTATTTGTTTGGGGACCTTTGGCTGGGAGTGGCCGGCTGGCTCCTGAAAATCCACAATACGCAGGATGGTTCCCAGATGAAAGGTGGCACCAGTGTCGAGTCAGGCTGGTTTGATAGAGTCAAGTGGCTCCTGCAATCTGCCAGCCAGAAGCGGGGTGGGTTTGTTTGTTTGCCAGGGAAAACGGCCGTGGCTTTTGTTCGGGGCCTGTGGCTGGGAGTGGCCGGCTGGCTCCTGAAAATCCACGATACGCAGGATGGTTCCCAGATGAAATGTGGCACCAGTGTCGAGTCGGGCTGGTTTGATATGGGGAAGTGGCTCCTGCAATCTGCCAGCCAGAAACGGGGCGGGTGAGTTTTCTTTGCCAGGGAAAAGGGCCGTGGTTTGTGTTCGGGGGCCTGTGGCTGGGAGTGGCCGGCTGGTTCCTGAAAATCCACGATACGCAGGATGGTTCCCAGATGAAAGGTGGCACCAGTGCCGAGTCTGGCTGGATTGATAGAGGCAAGTGGCTCCTGCAATCTGCCAGCCAGATGACGGGCAGGTCAGTTTTACTTCCAGAGAAAAGGGCCGTAGTTTGTGTTTTGGGGGCCTGTGGCTGGGAGTGGCCGGCTGGCTCCTGAAAATCCACGATACGCAGCATGGTTCCCAGATTAAAGGTGGCACCAGTGCCAAGTCGGGCTGGTTTGATAGAGGCAAGTGGCTCCTGCAATCTGCCAGCCAGAAGCGGGGCGGGTGAGTTTTGTTTGCCCGGGAAAAGGGCCGTGGTTTGTGTTCGGGGGCCTGTGGCCGGGAGTGGCAGGCTGGCTCCTGAAAATCCACGATACACAGGATGATTCCCAGATGAAAGGTGGCACCAGTGCCAAGACGGGCTGGTTTGATAGAGGCAAGTGGCTCCTGCAATCTGCCAGCCAGATGACGGGCAGGTCAGTTTTACTTCCAGGGAAAAGGGCCGTGTTTGTGTTCAGCTGGCTGTGGCTGGGAGTGGCCGGCTGGCTCCTGAAAATCCACGATACGCAGGATGGTTCCCAGATGAAAGGTGGCACCACTGCCAAGTTTGGCAGGTTTGATATTACCAAGTGGCTGCTGCAATGTGCCAGCCAGATGATGGGCAGGGCAGTTTTACTTTCAGGGAAAAGGGCCGTAGCTTATTTTTGGGGACTTGTGGCTGGGAGTGGCCGGCTGGCCCTTGAAAATCCACAATACGCTGGATGGCTCCCAGACCCAAGGTGGCACCAGTGCCAAGCCGAGCTGGTTTGATAGAGGCAAGTGGCTCCTGCAATCTGCCAGCCAGATGATGGGCAAGTCAGTTTTACTTCCAGGGAAAAGGGCCGTAGTTTGTGTTTGGGGGCCTGTGGCTGGGAGTGGCCGGCTGGCTCCTGAAAATCCATGATACGCAGGATGGTTCCCAAATGAAAGGTGGCACCAGTGCCAAGTCGGGCTGGATTGATAGTACCAAGTGGCTCCTGCAACCTGCCAGCAAGAAGCAGGGCGGGTGAGTTTTGTTTGCCAGGGAAAAGGGTCGTGGTTTGTGTTCGGGGGCCTGTAGCTGGGAGTGGCCGGCTGGCTCCTGAAAATCCACGATACGCAGGATGGTTCCCAGATGAAAGGTGGCACCAGTGCCGAGTCGGGCTGGATTGATAGAGGCAAGTGGCTCCTGCAATCTGCCAGCCAGATGACGGGCAGGTCAGTTTTACTTCCAGAGAAAAGGGCCGTAGTTTTGTTTGGGGGCCTGTGGCTGGGAGTGGCCGGCCGGCTCCTGAAAATCCACGATACGCAGCATCGTTCCCAGATGAAAGGTGGCACCAGTACCGAGTCAGGCTGGTTTATAGAGGCAAGTGTCTCCTGCAATCTGCCAGCCAGTAGCGGGGCGGGTGAGTTTTGTTTGCCAGGGAAAAGGGCCGTGGTTTGTGTTCGGGGCCTGTGGCTGGGAGTGGCCGGCTGGCTCCTGAAAATCCACGATACGCAGGATGGTTCCCAGATGAAAGGTGGCACCAGTGCCGAGTCGGGCTGGTTTCATATGGGGAAGTGTCTCCTGCAATCTGCCAGCCAGAAGCGGGGCGGGTGAGTTTTGTTTTCCAGGGAAAAGGGTCGTGGTTTGTGTTTGGGGGCCTGTGGCTGGGAGTGGCCTGCTGGCTCCTGAAAATCCACCATAGCCGGTAGATTCACTAGGACATGCAAGACATGAGAGCACAAGAAGAGAGTACACAAGAAGGCAGTACAATCTCCTTTTTTCTGAAACACTGTAGCGATCAAATTGAACACAAATCCTCCTGGGCTAGTTCTTGCAAAAGCCTAGGAATTCTTTTTGTGTTCATACATCTGGAATATTTAGCTTTGGATCACAGCAGAATGCAGATGACAAAACGAGGCCTTTAAGTCACATCCACTATGAAGAAGTATGAATGAAGAAAGCAGCTGAGAGTTCAACCCTGCTAGGTAATCTCAGTATTCCTCTTGACATTAGCAGAAATTTGAAATGAGTCTCTGAAAATGACAAAGGAGGCAGAAGAAAAGGGAGCGATGACTCCTCTTGCATAGTGTTTCCTAACAGGGATCTTCAAAATGTAAAGATTGTATCATCCTTTCAACTGAAGGAAGGTATGAAAACAACAGGAAGGAAATGGCATCACATGCTAGAAAGACTCTGGGCAGTGTACTTCTAGACAGAAAGGCCACTGATGGAAAACCAACTAAACTGGCACCAATGCAGCAGCATTGTACTAAAGCCAGAAATGTCCAGCGCTTCACTCTCTGCCATTCCATTCAGATGCACACAGCAGCTCTGCAACAGTCCTACTGATCATCTCCTTGGCAAACTTGGAGTTGAGGGTCCGTGGTGAAGCAGAGTCCCCAGCAAGATGCAAAGGAGAGCTGCTTTCTTGCAACTTTGCCTTTATCAGTTCCATAGCTTTAAGCCATAACAAACACCATTCAACCAACCACCATACACCAGGCTTTGAACACACGACCGTTCTAGAACTTGTTGATCTACCTCTAATTCAGCTGCCTCACCTTCCCACAGTCCTTTTCTACTTAGCCAATGGAATGGGCCTCAGCCCAAGGCCTTCCTTTTGTAAGCTTCTAGCTAGATGCAGCAGCAAACCACTACTTTCTTCTGTGCCAAGACTTCAGGTAGACGATTTGCATCTGCCCTTCCAGTGAAACCTAACGGGGAGAGAAAAGCCTCTCACAGATGTTCAGTCATTCCATTAGCTACACAGGCCAAATCAAAAGAAAAGCACGCTATGGGTTTGTGTACTTGCTCCTACACAACACCTGCTGCCCTCTGACAATCAACTAGCAGAAAACCAGCAAAACTGAGACTTGAGGCAAACAACCCTTTGAAGGGAATAATGATGTCAGCAATTATGACAACACATTTCCAGGCTACCGAGATACTTGAAATGTCAGCAAAGGCTGGAGACCAAAGGCTGAACTAACAGGGAAAGGGTAAAAGAATCCCAAGAAAAACATGACCGAAGGTTAAAACAATTCCAAGAAAAACATAGGCAACTGACCTGTTGAAGCCTTCAGGAAATCAGCGGCCGCTGATTTACATAGGCCATTCAAGTTAATTGACCCGTGCACCTTCCACCCCTTTTTCACCTTTCGGCACCACAGGGTGAATTGTGAGCATGAAATCACAATTCCTTGGATTCTCTTCTTGACTTGACGAGAGAAATTCAGCAACTGAAGTACCTGTTACTGATGTGATACCCAGGAACACCGAGTTGACACATTTCATTTTGTTCAAACACAGCTAGCAAATCTAAGGGGACAAGGCTGGCTTCTTTTCATGACAATTTTCTTGTTTTACAACCTGCTCTGATCCTGGTGAAACTTTTTCATTAGCTTCTCTCTAAAAGCAAAAAGTCCAGTTAACTGTCCGGTCCTACTGCTGCAAGTAAACCATTTGCATTGCCAAGACCAAAAACGGAATTGGAAGGTACAGAGACCCCGGGAGCTATGAGCAGATACGGGGCACATTAAGTCAGAAGCCGCCGTCTGCAGTGCACTGTGACCGGCACAATCGCCTTTGCACGAAGAAGCCGCCTCTTCGTCTCCGGAAGCCGGAGAGAGCGGCTGCCTCTGAAAGCTGAAGAATGAAGCTGCACAACACTGGGATAGTGTGCACAGTTTGCAAACTGATAGAAAACAGTACCTTACTACTGTCCTACCTATTCAAACACATGAACATTCGTTGGAAAGTGTTTTGGACAACTTTCCTTTTCATCCTGCTAAACACTCTGCAGACTTCGCTGCAACATGTAAAACACCATGGGAGATATTTTCTAAGCAGGCAAGTTTCTCCTTGCCAGACATAGTGGAAAAGATCTATGCAATGATGTAGACCCAAAAGTCGCTGAAACGAAGGTACGGATGTCCCCGGAGCTAAGCGCCCGTCCGGGAACATTAAGTCAGAAGCCGCCGCACTTTAGGCACTGTGACCGGTACAATCGCCTTTGCGTGAAGAAGCCGCGTCTTCGCCTCCGGAAGCCAGAGAGAGCAGCATGCTTCGGAAAAGTGAGAATGAAGCTGCACAACCCTGGGATAGTGTGCACAGCTTGCAAACTGATAGAAAACAGTACCTTACCACTGTCCTACCTTTCCAAACACATGAACATTCGATTGGAAGGTGTTTTCACAACTTTCTTTTTCTTTCCCGTGCAAAACACTCTGCAGACTTCTCTGCAACATGTAACAACACGATGGGAGATGTTTTCAGCCTGACCCAGATTCTCCTTGCCAGACATAGTGGAAAGCATTTTTGCAATGATGTAGACCACAAAAGTCCCGAAAGATGAAATACGGAGCTCCCCGGAGCTAAGCGCCGGTCCCGGCACATTTTGTAGAAGCCGCAACCCTGGAGTGCACTACCGGTACAATCGCCTTTGCGCGAAGAAGCCGCCTCTTCGTCTCCGGGAGCCGGAGAGACCATTAGCTACGGAAAGGTGAAGAATGAAGCTGCACAATACTGGGATAGAGTGCACAGCTTCCAAACTGATCCAAAACAGTACCTTACCACTGTCCTACCTTTCCAAACACATGAACATTCGATTGGAAGGAGTTTTGGACAACTTTCTTTTTCATCGTGCAAAACACTCAGCAAACCTCTCTGCAACATGGCAAACACCATGGAGATGTTTTCTGTGAGCAGAGTTTCTCCTTGCCAGACATAGTGGAAAGGATTTTGCAATGATGTAGACCCAAAAGTCCCGAAAGAAAAGGTACGGATGTCCCGGAGTAAGCGCCGGTCCCCGGCACATTTCGTCAGAAGCCGCCGCACTGGAGTGCACTTGACCGGCACAATCGCCTTTGCGCGAAGAAGCCGCCTCTTCGTCTCCGGGGCCGGAGAGAGCGCTGCTTTCGGAAGGTGAAGAATGAAGCTGAACAGCACTGGGATAGTGTGCACAGCTTGCAAACTGATAGAAAACAGTACCTTACCACTGTCCTACCTTTTCCAAACACATGAATATTCGGTTGGAAGGTGTTTGGACAACTTGTTTTTCTCTTGCAAAACACTCTGCAAACCTCTCGCAACATGTCAAACACGATGGGAGATGTTTTCTGTGCAGGCAAGTTTCTCCCGCCAGACATAGTGGAAAGGATTTTTGCAATGATGCATACCCAAAAGACGCTAAAGAGAAATACGGAGTTCCCCGGAGCTAAGCGCCGGTCCCGGGCACATTTCGTCAGAAGCCGCCGCACTGGAGTGCACTGTGACCGTCACAATCGCCTTTGCGCGAAGAAGCCGCTCCTCTCTCCGGGGGCCGGAGAGAGCGGCTGCTTCGGAAGGTGAAGAATGAAGCTGAACAACACTGGAATAGTGTGCGCAGCTTGCAAACTGATAGAAAACAGTACCTTACCACTGTCCTACCTTTTCCAAACACATGAATATTCGGTTGGAAGGTGTTTTGGACAACTTTCTTTTTCATCGTGCAAAACACTCTGCAAACCTCTCTGCATCAAGTCAAACACCATGGAGATTTTTCTGTGCAGGCAGAGTTTTTCCTGCCAGACATAGTGTAAAGGAATTTTTGCAATGATGTAGACCCCAAAAGTCCGAAAGAGAAGTACGGATTCCCCGGAGCTAAGCGCCGGTCCCGGGCACATTTCGTCAGAAGCCGCCGCACTGGAGTGCACTGTGAGCGGCACAATCGCCTTTGCGCGAAGAAGCCGCCTCTTCGTCTCCGGGGGCCGGAGAGAGCGGCTGCTTTCGGAAGGTGAAGAATGAAGCTGAACAACACTGGGATTGTGTGCGCAGCTTGCAAACTGATAGAAAACAGTACCTTACCACTCTCCTACCTTTTCCAAACACATGAACATTCGGTTGGAAGATGTTTTCAACAACTTTCTTTTCCTTCTTGCAAAACACTCTGCAAACCTCTCCGCAACATGTCAAACTCGATGGGAGATGTTTTCTGTGCAGGCACAGTTTCTCCACGCCAGACATAGTGGAAAGGATTTCTGCAATGATGCAGACCCCAAAAGACGCTAAAGACGAAATACGGAGTTCCCCGGAGCTAAGCGCCGGTCCCGGGCACATTTCGTCAGAAGCCGCCGCACTGGAGTGCACTGTGAGCGGCAAAAACGCCTTTGCGCGAAGAAGCCGCTTCTTCGTCTCCGGGGGCCGGAGAGAGCGGCTGCGTTCGGAAGGTGAAGAATGAAGCTGAACAACACTGGGATAGTGTGCGCAGCTTGCAAACTGCTCCAAATCAGTACCTTACCACTCTCCTACCTTTTCCAAACACATGAACATTCGAGTGGAAGGTGTTTTCAACAACTTTCTTTTTCTTCCTGCAAAACACTCTGCAGACTTCTCTGCAACATGTACAACACGATGGGAGATGTTTTCAGCCCTGACCCAGATTCTCCTTGCCAGACATAGTGGAAAAAGTTTTTGCGAAGTTGGAGAGGACAAGAAACGCTAAAGACGAAAGTATGGAGTTTTCCGTAGCTAGGACTGCATGAAAGCAAAAGACTGCCCTCTTCAAAAATGACAATTAGGAGGACTCGGAAAAGTACAAATCAGCCAGCCTCTTTTTTATCCCCACGAAGTTGATGGGGCAGCTATACCCCGAAAGCCTTGCCTGGCATATGAAGGAGGACAAAGCAATGTACTCGGCATGGATTTTCCTGGGGAATTTCATGCTGAACAACTTTTTCAACACCTCTGATGAATCAACTTGACTGGTAGATGAAGGGAATATTGTCTGCGTGGCCTTCAGGAAAGTTGTTTACATTTCTCTACTTGGCTGCAAACATACATACGGGAAGCAATAATGCAAAAGGGAGGGAACCAGTGTCTTTGAAGTGATGCTGCGTGAAAAGACAAGAGGCAGTGGGCACACACTGAAATACAGGAGATTGCCTATGAACATCACCAAATGATGTTTTACTGTGAGGGTGACAACCGCGGCACAGACTGCCCAGTAAGCTTCTGAAGCCTGGATCTTAGAAGACATTAAAAGTACACCCAGATAGAATCCCGGGCAAGAGGCTCTAGGTATCCTGCTTTAACAGGGGGGTTGGGCCTGGTGAGCCCCACTGAGCCCTACCACAGCCCTCATTCATTCTGTGTAGTGAATTCTCTTTGAGATGCATTTCAAGCACTGGCATGACAAAGTTCTGTGCAGACAGAGATCCAAATGGACATGGGATCCATGTTCCTTAAGCAGTGTTCAAGAAGAATGTAAAACTCTGGGACAAGTGTCTCTTCCCTAACTGAATCCATTTCATGGGAAAATTCCCAGCTATAGAAAGATCTTCTGATACGCATGCTCAGGACTGACACTGGCTGAGGAAATTTCCCCTATGTGTATCTAAGACCAGTTAGGATCATCACCCAAGACTTGTCAACATAGTCACAGAATGTCGATTGTAAAGAAGTGACAACATATATCAGAATGGCAAATATTGGTTCAAAAAATGGATTAATGAATGGGAATTATCAACTTGGGTTAAAAAGAAAAATAAAGATTTGGTCTTTATTTATCAATTACGTTGCAATATTGATAACAGAAGAAAAAGACCTCACTCTTGGACATTCTGAACTCGAAAGAGATTTTAAAAATTCGTTGTAGAAATCTATTATTATGACCACATTATTCAAACAATATTAGCTGGTAAACTGCCCCAGATTTGTCTAGTTCAGTTTCCAGGGAAAAGGGCCCTGTTTTGTGTTTCCGGGCCTGGTGCTGGGAGTGGCCGGCTGGCTACTGAAAATAAACGATACGCAGGATGGTTCCCAGATGAAAGGTGGCACCAGTGCCAAGTCGGGCTGGTTTGATAGAGGGAAGTGGCTCCTGCAATCTGCCAGCCAGATGATGGGCAGGTCAGTTTTACTTCCAGGGAAAAGGGCCGTAGTATTTGTTTGGGGACCTGTGGCTGGGAGTGGCAGGCTGGCTCCTGAAAATCCACGATACGCAGGATGGTTCCCAGATGAAAGGTGGCACCAGTGCCAAGTCGGGCTGGATTGATAGATGCAAGTGGCTCCTGCAATCTGCCAGCCAGAAGCGGGGTGGGTAAGTTTTGTTTGCCAGGGAAAAGGACCGTGGTTTGTGTTGGGGGCCTGTGGCTGGGAGTGGCCGGCTGGCTCCTGAAAATCCACGATACGCAGGATGGTTCCCAGATGAAAGGTGGCACCAGTGTCGAGTCGGGCTGGTTTGATAGAGTCAAGTGGCTGCTGCAATATTCCAGCCAGAAGCGGGGTGGGTGAGTTTTGTTTGCCAGGGAAAAGGGCCGTGGTTTGTGTTTGGGGGCCTGACGCTGGGAGTGGCCGGCTGGCTCCTAAAAATCCACAATACGCAGGATGGTTCCCAGATGAAAGTTGGCACCAGTGCCGAGTCGGGCTGGTTTGATATGGGGAACTGGCTCCTGCAGTCTGCCAGCCAGAAGCGGGGCGGGTGAGTTTTGTTTGCCAGTGAAATGGGCCGTGGTTTGTGTTCGGGGGCCTGTGGCTGGGAGTGGCCGGCTGGCTCCTGAAAATCCACGATACGCAGGATGGTTCCCAGATGAAAGGTTGCACCAGTGCCGAGTCGGGCTGGTTTGATATGGGGAAGTGGCTCCTGCAATCTGCCAGCCAGAAACGGGGCGGGTGAGTTTTGTTTGCCAGGGAAAAGGGCCGTGGTTTGTGTTCGGGGGCCTGTGGCTGGGAGTGGCCGGCTGGCTCCTGAAAATCCACGATACGCAAGATGGTTCCAAGATGAAAGGTGGCACCAAGTGCCAAGTCGGGCTGGATTGATAGAGGCAAGTGGCTCCTGCAATCTGCCAGCCAGAGATGGGCAGGTCAGTTTAACTTCCAGGAAAGGCCGTAGTTTTTGTTGTGGGCCGGTTGGCTGGCAGTTCCGGCTGGTTCCTGAAAATCCACGATACAGGATGGTTCCCAGATGAAAGGTGGCACCAGTGTTGAGTCGGGCTGGTTTGATAGAGGCAAGTGGCTCCTGCAATCTCCAGCCAGAAGTGGGGGTCATTTTTCTTCCAGGGAAAAGGGCCGTGGTTTGTGTTCGGGGGCCTGGGCTGGAGTGGCCGGCTGGTTCCTGAAAATCCACAATTCGCGAGATGGTTCCCAGATGAAAGGTGGCACCAGTGCCAAGTCGGGCAGGTTGATATAGCAAGTGGCTACTGCAATGTGCCAGCCAGATGATGGGCAGGTCAGTTTTACTTCCAGGGAAAAGGCCGTAGATTTTTTGGGACCTTGTGGCTGGGAGTGGCCAGCTGGCCCTGAAAATCCACAATACGCTGGATGGTTCCCAGATCAAGGTGGCACCAGTGCCAAGTGGGCTGGTTTGATGAGGGCAAGTGGTCCTGCAATTCTGCCAGCCAGAAGCGGGCGGGATAGATTTTTTCCAGGAAAGGGGCCGTGGTTTTGTTCGGGGGCCTGTGGCTGGGAGTGGCCGGCTGGCTCCTGAAAATCCACGATACGCAGGATGGTTCCCAGATGAAAGGTGGCACCAGTGCGAGTCGGGCTGGTTTGATATGAGGAATGCTCCTGCAAATCTGCCAGCCAGAAGAGGGGCGGTCAGTTTTCTTCGCCCGGGAAATGGGCCGTGGTTTGTGTTCGGGGCCTGTGGCAGGGAGTGGCCGGCTGGCTCCTGAAAATCCACGATACGCAGGATGGTTCCCAGATGAAAGGTGGCACCAGTGCCGAGTCGGGCTGGTTTGATAATGGCAAGTGGCTCCTGCAATCTGCCAGCCAGAAGCGGGGGGTGAGTTTTGTTTGCCAGGGAAAAGGGCCGTGGTTTGTGTTCGGGGGCCTGTGTCTGGGAGTGGCCGGCTGGCTCCTGAAAATCCACGATACGCAGGATGGTTCCCAGATGAAAGGTGGCACCAGTGCCGAGTCGGGCTGGATTGATAGGGGAAGTGGTCCTGCAATCTGCCGCCCGATACGGGCAGGTCAGTTTTACTTCCAGAGAAAAGGGCCGTAGTTGTGTTTGGGGGCCTGGGGTGGGGGGGGGGAGTGGCCCCTGGGTCCGAAAATCCACGATCGCAGGTGGCCCCCGATGAAAGGTGGCACCAGTGGCGCGGGGTGGATTGATAGAGGCAAGTGGGTCCCGCAATCGCCAGCCAGAGAACCCCGTCAGTTTTCTTCAGGGAAAAGGACCGTAGTTTTGTTTTTTGGGCGGGGCTGGGAGTTTCCGCTGGCTCCCGAAAATCCACGGTAAGGGTGGGTTTCCCGATGAAAGGTGCCCAGTGCGAGTCGGGTGGTTTGTAGGGAAGGGGTCCTGCAAACTGGGCCAGCCGAAGCGGGGAGGGGGGGGGGGGGGGGGGGGGGGGGTTTTGTTTCCGGGAAAAGGGGCCCTTGGGTTTTTGTTTCGGGGGGCCCGTGGTGGGGGTGGCGTGGCCTTTAAAATCCAATACCCGGAGGTTCCCAGATGAAAGGTGGCACCAGTGCCGATCGGGCTGGTTTATTGGGGAATGGCTCCTGCATCTCCAGCCGAAAGCGGGGAGTAGTTTTGTTTGCCAGGAAAGGGCCGTTGTTGGGTTTGGGGGGGGGGCCCCTTGTGGCTTGGAGTGGCCCGGGTGGCTCTGAAAATCCACGATACGCAGGAGGTTCCCAGATAAGGTGCACCATGCCCAGTTTGGGGGTTTGATAGGGGAAGTGGCTCCTGCAACGCCCGCAGAAGCGGGGCGGGTGAGTTTTTTTGCCGGGGAAAAGGGGCCGTGGTTTGTTTTGGGGGCCCGTGGCTGGGATTTTGGCGGTGGCTCCTGAAAATCCACGATACGAGGAGGTTCCCAGTGAAAGGGGGGCACCAGTGCGGTGGGGGTTGATAGAGGCAAGAGGGTCCTGCAACTGCCCGCCAGAAGAGGGCAGGTCAGTTTTACTTCCCGGGGAAAAGGCCCCTGGTTTTTGTTCGGGGCGGTGGGGATGGCCGGTGGTTTCCCGAAAAACCACAAAGGGGTGGGAT
>NW_026993369.1:0-14964 GCF_028769735.1 Zonotrichia leucophrys gambelii
CTTTGGAATATCAAAATGCCCCAAATTGGCATGGGCCACCTTCATCTGGGACCACCTGCATATCGTGGATTTTCAGACCGCCGCCACTCCCACCCCCGCCCCAAACCAAACCACGGCCCTTTTCCCCGAGTAAATCTGACCCCGTCAACTGGGTGGCAGATTGCAGGGGCCACTTCCTCAACAAACCAGCCCGACTGGCACTGGTCCACCTTTTACTGGGAACCATCCTGCTACGTGGATTTTTCAGAGCCACCGGCCACCCCACCACAGGCCCCCGAACACAAACTACGGCCCTTTTCCCTGGAAGTAAAACGACCTGCCCTCATCTGGCTGGCAATTGCAGGAGCCACTTCCTCTATCAAACCGCCCGACCCGGGCCCGTGCCCCCTTCTCTGGGAACCATCCTCGTATTGTGGATTTTCAGGTCCACCCGGCCACTCCCAGCCACAGGGCCCCCGAACAAAACCACGGCCCTTTTTCCCTGGAAAAAAACTCCCCCCGCCCGTCTCGGCTGGGATTGAAAGGGGCCCTTTCTCTATCACCCGCCCGACTCGAAATGGGGCCACCTTTCATCTGGGAAACCCTCCCGCGTATCGGATTTTCAGGACCACCGGGCCACTCCCCCACAGCCCCCCCCAACACAAACCCGGCCCCTTTTTCCCCGGAAAAAACTACCCCCCTTTTTGGCTGCAGATTGCGGACCACTTCCTCTATCAACCAGCCCGACCGGGACTGGGGCCACCTTTCATCTGGGAACCACCTCATCTGGGTTTTCAGGGCCACCGGGACCCCACCAAAAGGCCCCCAACACAAACCACGGCCCTTTTTCCCCGAAAAAAACCACCCGCCCCCCTTTTTGGGTGCAATTGCAGGAGCCACTTTTCCCATCAAACCACCGACTGCACGGGCCACCTTTCATCTGGGAACCATCCTGGTATCGGGATTTTTGAGCCACCGCCCCCCAGCCACGGCCCCAAAAAACAAACTACGCCCTTTTCCCCGGGAAAAAAACTACCGCCCCTTCGGCTGCAATTGCAAGCCCTTGGTTATCAAACCGCCCAACGGGACTGGTGCCACCCTTTCATCTGGGAACCATCCTGATCTGGATTTTCAGGACCAGCCCGGGCCACCCCACCAGGCCCCCGAACAAAAAAACGGGCCCTTTTCCCTGGAAAAAACTACGCCCGCTCTGGGTGGCAGATTGCAGGGGCCACTTGCCTCTAACACCCGCCCCACTGGGACGGGCCACCTTTCATCGGGAACCTCCTGCGTTTCGTGGATTTTAGGGGCCCGCCGGCCCTCCCACCACAGGGCCCCCCAACAAACCGGCCCTTTTCCCCGAAAAAACTACCCCCCTCGGCTGGCAAAATTTAAGAGCCCTTCTCTATCAACCAGCCCACCGGCACGGTGCCACCTTTTCTGGAACCATCCCGTATGTGATTTTCAGGGGCCAGCGGCCCCCCCAGCCCAGGCCCCCCAAAAAAAACACGGGCCCCTTTTCCTGAATAAAAAAGACCTGCCCTATCTGGGTGGCAATTAGGCCCTTTTTTTTTTCAAAATCCCACGGCCCCCTTTTTTTTCCCCCCCCTTTTTTTTGGGGCCCCCCCCCCCCGCCCCCCCCAAAACCCCCCCGGCCCTTTTCCCCAAAAAACCCCCCGCCGGTGGGAAACCCCCTTTTTACCCCCCACGGCACTTTTTAACAACCCCGGTTTTAACCGCCGGGCCCCCCCCCCGGCCCCCCCAAAAAAAACCCCCCCCTTTAAAACCCCCCCCTCGGGTGGCAGATGAGGAGCATTTCTTAACCAGCCCCCCTGGCACTGGTGCCACCTTTCATCTGGGAACCCTCCGCCTTGTGGATTTTCAGGGCCAGCCGGGCCCCCCCCCGGCCCCCAACAAAACCCCCCTTTTCCCCGGAAAAAAACTCCCCCCCCCCTTTTTGGGTGGGTTGGGGGGCCCTTCCCCCTTTTCAACCAGCCCCACTCGAGGGCCCAAACCCTTTTATCTGGGGAAACCCTCTGGTATCGTGGATTTTCAGGGCCAGCCGGCCCTCCCAGCCCCGGCCCCCAAAAAAACCCCCCCTTTTCCTGGAAAAAACCCCCCCCTTTTGGCTGGGAATTTCAGGACCCTTTTCCCTATAAACCAGCCCGCTGGACTGGTGCCCCTTTTCGGGACATCCGGTATCGTGGATTTTTTGGGCCCCCGGGCCCCCCAGCCCCAGGCCCCAAAAAAACACCCTTTTCCTGGAAAAAACCCCCCCCCGGGGGGGGAATTCAACCCTTTTAAAAAAACCCGCCCAAAATTTCACTGGGCCCTTTTTTTCGGGAAATCCGGGGGTTTTTTAAACCACCGGGCCCCCCACCCCGGCCCCAAAAAAAACCCCTTTTTTTTAAAAAACTGCCCCCCCTTGGCCCAAAAAAGGGGGGGAAAAAAAACCCCCCCAAAAGGGCCCCCCCTCCCCAAACCCCCACCCCCCCCCCCCCCCCCCCCCCCCCGGGGGCCCCCCCCCCCACGGGTGGGTTTCAAACCCCCCCCTTTTTTCCCCGGGGGGACCCCCCCCCCGCCCCGGGTTTTTTGGCCACCCCACCCACCCGGGCCCCCCCAAACCAAAAGGGCCCCTTTTCCCGGGAAAACGCCCCCTCATCTGGCCAATTTGGGGGTTTCAAACCCCCCCCGGCACTGCCCCCTTTCAAACAAAAACCCCCCCTTTTTTGGGTTTTAGGGGCCGCCCCCCCGCACAGGCCCCCAAAAACCCAAAACCGCCCCCCTGGAATTGCCCCCTTCCCTCTGGGGGTTACCCTTCCCCCCATAACCCGCCCCGGCCGGGCCCCGGGCCTCCGCATTTTTTCACCGCCGGCCCTCCCCCCCCCCAAACCCCTACCCCTTTTCCCCCGGAAAAAATTTACCCCCCCGGGTGGGGCCGCCCCAAAACCACCCCCCCGGGGGGCCCCTTTTTTCCCGGAACCTCCTCTTTTTTGGTTTCAAGCCCGGGCCACCCCCCCCCACCCCCCCAAAAACCAAAACCCCGGGCCCTTTTTTTTGGAAAAAACTCGCCCCCTTTTTGGCGGCGATTTTAAACCACTTGCCCACAATCCACCCCCCTTCCTGGGACCTTTTTCTTGGCCTCCTGGGAAGGGGTTTTAGGACCCCGCCCCCCCCGCCAAAAATCCCCTTTTCCCCAAAAAAAACCGCCCCCCATCGTGGATTCAGGACCCCCCCTTTCAACCAGCCCCAACTTGGGGCCCCTTTCCGGAACCTCCGCTTGTGGGTTTTTTGGGCCCCCGCCATCCCCCAGGCCCCCAACCCCCGGCCCTTTTCCGGAAAAAAAACTCCCCCCGTTTTGGGCAGGGGAAAACCCTTGCCCCCACAAACCAGCCCCCTGGCAAAATTTACTAACCACCGCCGGGGGATTTTTTGGACCACCGGCCATCCAGCCACCCCCAGCACCTGGCCTTTCCTAGAAATTACCCGCACCCGGCATTCAGCCAAATTCCCATCAATCCACGCCCCTTTTCCCTAATTAAAACCTGCCATATTGGTGGCAGCCAGCCGCCCCGGAACAAACCCCAAACCACTGGGCCCTTTCTGGGAAACCATCCTGCAACTGGTTTTTGGAGCGGCACCCCTTCCCAAACAGGCCCAAACCCACGGCCCTTTCCTGGAAGAAACTGCCTGCCCCTCATTCGGCAGGCAGGCCACTTGCCTCACAACCCCCGATCCAATGGGGCCCTTTCCCTGGGAAAATCCTGCGTTTGGTTTTAGGAGCCACCGCCAATCCCAGCCACGGCACCCAACCAAACCCACGGGGCCCTTCCGTATTATTTCGGCCACCGGCTCATTCAGACCACGTTTCCCCACCAAACTGGCCCCTTCCCCCTTTACGAACCTCCTCATCGTGGGATTTTCAGGAGCCCCCCCCACTCACCACCACAGCCCCAACACTGGCCTCCCCTCCCGGAAAAACCAACCCGCGGCCCCCAGCAGAAACCCCCAAAACCAGCCCTTTCCCCGGGGGCCCCCTTTTATCTGGGCCACTGAACGGTTGATTTAAACCGGGCCCCTCAACCCGGCCACCAAAACAACTCCGCCCTTTTTCCCGGAAAAAACCGCCGCCCCCACGGCCCCGAACCAAACCACTGGCCCTTTTCCCAGTACTTGGCCCCGTTCGGTGCAATTCAGGGAACCACTTTTTATCACCAGCCGCCGGCCTTTCCCCGCCCGGCCCCACCCAAAACGGGTTTTTTGGGGAACCCTCCCGCCCGTCTCTGCAAATCGGCCCTTTCCTATCAAACCGCCCCTCGGACCAGGGCCACTTCTCTAAAACCCTCCGCTCGTGGTTTTTTGGGCCACCTTTCCTCAACCCCCATATACGGCCCTCCCGGCAAGCCCAAAAAAAACCCACGCTTTCTGGAGATTAGGCACCTTTCCCTATCAACCGGCCGTTGGCAGGGCCAACTTCTCTGGCAAAACCCCCTGCTTATTGGATTTCGGCCGGGCCAACTCCAGCCAACGGGGGAAAAAACCACGGCCCTTTCCCCGGCAAAAACAAAAACCCGGCCCCCTTTTGGGTGGCAATTCAGACCACTCCCATCATCCGGCTTTGGGAGTGACACCTTAACAACCCACTTGGGGGTTTCCACCCGGAAATCCCGCCAAAGGGCAAAAAACCCGGCCCTTTCCCGAAAACAAACCGCCCTTCCCCGGCAAAAACAGCTTCCCTTTACTGCTGGCATTTGGGCCATCACCTTCAACCAGCCCCGGATGGTGATTTCGGACCATCCCAGATTGGTTTCAAAAACCACCGGCCCTTTTCCGAAGTAAAAAAAACTGGCCCCTTTTCTGGAATAAGCCCCTTGCTATTTTTCAGCCCACTTGCCCTTCACCTTCACTGGCCACTTGCACTGGTTTTGGGACCCCACTTCCGGTCAGGGGGCACCCCTACCCCCCTTTTCCCGAAAAACTACGGGCCCCTTTTTCCCCGGGGAAAATTTCGCCACTGCCCCACATTTAGCCCCCTCCGGTGCCACCTTTCACTGGGCCATCCCGTTTCATTTTGGGAACCACCGGGACTTCCCAGCCACGGCACCCCGAACCCAAACCACAAACCCCCCTTTGAAAAAACTACCTGCCTCCACTGGCTGGCAGATTGAAGGAGCCACTTGCCCCTATCAATCCAGCCCGACTCGCACTGGCCCTTTCATCTGGGAACCATCCTGCGTATCGTGGATTTTCAGGAGCCAGCCGGCCACTCCCAGCCACAGGCCCCCAAACCAAACCAGGCCCTTTTCCCTGGAATAAACTACCTGCCCGTCATCTGGCTGGCAGATTGCAGGAGCCACTTGCCTCTATCAATCCCCCGACTCGCACTGGTGCCCCCTTTCATCTGGGAACCATCCTGCGTATCGTGGATTTTCAGGAGCCACCGCCACTCCCAGCACAGGCCCCCAAACACAAACACGGCCCTTTCCCTGGAAGAAAACTGACCTGCCCGTCATCTGGCTGCAGATTGCAGGAGCCACTTGCCTCTATCAACCAGCCCGACTGGCACGGTGCCACCTTTCATCTGGAACCATCCTGCGTATCGTGGATTTTCAGGACCAGCCGCCACTCCCAGCCACAGGCCCCAACACAAACACGCCTTTTCCCTGGCAAAAAACTACCGCCCGCTTCTGCTGGCAGATTGCAGGAGCCACTTCCTCTATCAAACCAGCCCGACTCGACTGGCCACCTTTCATCTGGGAACCATCCTCGTATCGTGGATTTTCAGGAGCCAGCCGGCCACTCCAGCCAGGTCCCAAACAAATCTACGGCCCTTTTCCCTGGAATAAAACTACCGCCGTCTCTGGCTGGCAGATTGCAGGAGCCACTTGCCTCTATCAATCCAGCCGACTCGGCACTGTGCCACCTTTCCCTCTGGGAACCATCCTGCGTATCGTGGATTTTCAGGAGCCAGCCGCCACCCCAGCCACAGGCCCCCGAACACAAACACGGCCCTTTTCCCTGGCAAACAAAACTAAACCCCCGCTTCTGGGTGGCAGATTGCAGGAGCCACTTCCTCTATCAAACCACCCGACTCGGCACTGGTGCCACCTTTCATCTGGAACCATCCTCGTATCGTGGATTTTCAGGACCAGCCGGCCACTCCCAGCCACAGTCCCCAAAAAAATCTACGCCCTTTTCCCTGGAATTAAAACTAACCTGCCCATCATCTGGCTGGCACATTGCAGGGAGCCACTTGGTAATATCAAACCCTGCCCAACTTGCACTGGTGCCACCTTTCATCTGGGAACCATCCTGCGTATCGTGGATTTCAGGAGCCAGCCGGCCACCCCCAGCCACAGCCCCCAACACAAACTACGGCCCTTTTCCCTGGAATAAAACTGACCTGCCCGTCTTCTGCTGGCAGATTGCAGGAGCCACTTGCTCTATCAATCCAGCCGACTGGCACTGTGCCACCTTTCATCTGGGAACCATCCTGCGTATCGTGGGTTTTCAGGCCAGCCGCCACTCCCAGCCACAGGCCCCCGAACACAACACGGCCCTTTTCCCTGGAAGTAAATCGACCTGCCCGTCTTCTGGCTGCAGATTGCAGGAGCCACTTGCCTCTATCAATCCAGCCCGACTCGCACTGGTGCCACCTTTCATCTGGGAACCATCCTGCGTATCGTGGATTTTCAGAGCCAGCCGGCCACTCCCAGCCACAGCCCCGAACACAAACTACGGCCCTTTTCCCTGGAAACAAAACTCACCGCCCGCTTCTGGCTGGCAGATTGCAGGAGCCACTTCCCTCTATCAAACCAGCCGACGGCACTGGTGCACCTTTCATCTGGGAACCATCCTGCGTATCGTGGATTTTCAGGAGCCAACCGCCACTCCCAGCCACAGGCCCCCAAACACAAACTACGGCCCTTTCCCTGGAAGTAAAACTGACCTGCCCGTCATCTGGCTGCAGATTGCAGGAGCCACTTGCCTCTATCAATCCAGCCGACTGGCACTGGTGCCACCTTTCATCTGGGAACCATCCTGCGTATCGTGGATTTTCAGGAGCCAGCCGGCCACTCCAGCCACAGGCCCCGAAACACAAACACGGCCCTTTTCCCTGGCAAAAAACTCACCCGCCCGTCATCTGGCTGGCAGATTGCAGGAGCCACTTGCCTCTATCAAACCAGCCCGACCGGCACTGGTGCCACCTTTCATCTGGGAACCATCCTGCGTATGTGGATTTTCAGAGCCAGCGGCCACTCCCAGCCACAGGCCCCGAACACAAACTACGGCCTTTCCCTGGCAAAGAAAACTCACCCGCCCGCTTCTGGCTGGCAGATTGCAGGAGCCACTTGCCTCTATCAATCCAGCCCGACTCGGCACTGGTGCCACCTTTCATCTGGGAACCATCCTGCGTATCGTGGATTTTCAGGAGCCAGCCGGCCACTCCCAGCCACAGGCCCCCGAACACAAACCACGGCCCTTTTCCCTGGAAATAAATCTGACCTGCCCGCTCTGGCTGGCAGATTGCAGGAGCCACTTTCCTCTATCAACCAGCCCGACTCGGCACTGGTGCCACCTTTCATCTGGGAACCATCCTGCGTATCGTGGATTTTCAGGAGCCAGCCGGCCACCCCAGCCACAGGCCCCCAACACAAACTACGGCCCTTTTCCTGGCAAAAAAACTACCCGCCCGTTCTGGCTGGCAGATTGCAGGAGCCACTTGCCTCTATCAAACCAGCCGACTGGCACTGGTGCCACCTTTCATCTGGGAACCATCCTGCGTATCGTGGATTTTCAGGAGCCAGCCGGCCACTCCCAGCCACAGGCCCCCAAACAAATACTACGGCCCTTTTCCCTGGAAGTAAAACTGACCTGCCCTCATCTGGCTGGCAGATTGCAGGAGCCAATTGCGTACTATCAAACCAGCCCGACTTGGCACTGGTGCCACCTTTCATCTGGGAACCATCCTGCGTATCGTGGATTTTCAGGAGCCAGCCGGCCACTCCCAGCCACAGGCCCCCAAAAAAATACTACCGCCCTTTTCCCTGGAAGTAAAACAGACCTGCCCATCTTCTGGCTGGCAGATTGCAGGAGCCACTTTCTACTATCAATCCAGCCCGTCTTGGCACTGGTGCCACCTTGGGTCGGGTAGCCATCCAGCGTATCGTGGATTTTCAGGAGCCAGCCGGCCACTCCCAGCCACAAGTCCCCAAATAAAATCTACGGCCCTTTTCCCTGGAAGTAAAACTGACCTGCCCATAACCTGGCTGGCACATTGCAGTAGCCTCTTGGTAATATCAAACCTGCCCAACTTGGCACTGGTGCCACCTTTCATCTGGGAACCATCCTGCATATCGTGGATTTTCAGGAGCCAGCCGGCCACTCCCAGCCACAGGCCCCCGAACACAAACCACGGCCCTTTTCCCTGCAAGTAAAACTGACCTGCCCGTCATCTGGCTGGCAGATTGCAGGAGCCACTTGCCTCTATCAAACCAGCCCGACTTGACACTGGTGCCACCTTTCATCTGGGAACCATCCTGCTATCGTGGATTTTCAGGAGCCAGCCGGCCACCCCCAGCCACAGGCCCCCGAACACAAACACGGCCCTTTTCCCTGGAAGTAAAACTGACTGCCCGTCATCTGGCTGGCAGATTGCAGGAGCCACTTCCTCTATCAATCCAGCCCGACCTGGCACTGGTGCCACCTTTCATCTGGGAACCATCCTGCTATTGTGGATTTTCAGGAGCCAGCCGGCCACTCCAGCCACAGGCCCCGAACACAAACCACGGCCCTTTTCCCTGGCAACAAAACTCACCCCCGCTTCTGGCTGGCAGATTGCAGGACCACTTGCCTCTATCAACCAGCCCGACTCGCACTGGTGCCACCTTTCATCTGGGAACCATCCTGCGTATCGTGGATTTTCAGGAGCCAGCCGGCCACTCCCAGCCACAGGCCCCCAACACAAACACGGCCCTTTTCCCTGGAATAAACTGACCTGCCCGTCATCTGGCTGGCAGATTGCAGGAGCCACTTGCCTCTATCAATCCAGCCCGACTCGGCACTGGTGCCACCTTTCATCTGGGAACCATCCTGCGTATCGTGGATTTTCAGGAGCCAGCCGGCCACTCCCAGCCACAGGCCCCCGAACACAACCACGGCCCTTTTCCCTGGCAAACAAAACTTACCCGCCCGCTTCTGGCTGGCAGGTTGCAGGAGCCACGTTCCTCTATCAAACCAGCCCGACTTGGCACTGGTGCCACCTTTCTCTGGGAACCATCCTGTATCGTGGATTTTCAGGAGCCAGCCGGCCACTCCCAGCCACAGGTCCCCAAAAAAATCTACGGCCCTTTTCCCTGGAATGTAAACTGACCTGCCCAGTCATCTGGCTGGCAATTGCAGAGCCACTTGCTCTATCAACTCAGCCCACTGGCACTGGTGCCACCTTTCATCTGGGAACCATCCTGCGTATCGTGGATTTTCAGGAGCCAGCCGGCCACTCCCAGCCACGGCCCCCGAACAAAACCACGGCCCTTTTCCTTGGAAGTAAAACTGACCTGCCCGTCATCTGGCTGGCAGATTGAAGGAGCCACTTGCCTCTATCAATCCAGCCCGACTCGGCACGGGTGCCACCTTTCATCTGGGAACCATCCTGCGTATCGTGGATTTTCAGGAGCCAGCCGGCCACTCCCAGCCACAGGCCCCCGAACACAAACTACGGCCCTTTTCCCTGGAAGTAAAACTGACCTGCCCGTCATCTGGCTGGCAGATTGCAGGAGCCACTTGCCTCTATCAATCCAGCCCGACTCGGCACGGTGCCACCTTTCATCTGGGAACCATCCTGCGTATCGTGGATTTTCAGGAGCCAGCCGGCCACTCCCAGCCACAGGCCCCAACAAAACACGGCCCTTTTCCCTGGAAGTAAAACTGACCTGCCCGTCATCTGGCTGGCAGATTGCAGGACCACTTGCCTCTATCAAACCATGCCCGACTCGGCACTGGTGCCACCTTTCATCTGGGAACCATCCTGCGTATCGTGGATTTTCAGAGCCAGCCGGCCACTCCCAGCCACAGGCCCCCAAACAAACTACGGCCCTTTTCCCTGGAAGTAAAACTGACCTGCCCGTCATCTGGCTGGCAGATTGCAGGAGCCACTTGCCTCTATCAACCAGCCCGACTTCGGCACTGGTGCCACCTTTCATCTGGGAACCATCCTCGTATCGTGGATTTTCAGGAGCCAGCCGGCCACTCCCAGCCACAGGCCCCCAAACACAAACTACGGCCCTTTTCCCTGGAAGTAAAACTGACCTGCCCGTCATCTGGCTGGCAGATTGCAGGAGCCACTTGCCTCTATCAATCCAGCCCGACTTGGCACTGGTGCCACCTTTCATCTGGGAACCATCCTGCGTATCGTGGATTTTCAGGAGCCAGCCGGCCACTCCCAGCCACAGGCCCCCAAACACAAACTACGGCCCTTTTCCCTAGAATTAAAACTGACCTGCCCGTCATCTGGCTGGCAGATTGCAGGAGCCACTTGCCTCTATCACTCCAGCCCGACTTGGCACTGGTGCCACCTTTCATCTGGGAACCATCCTGCGTATCATGGATTTTCAGGAGCCAGCCGGCCACGCCCAGCCACAGGCCCCCGAACACAAACCACGGCCCTTTTGGCTGGCAAAGAAAACTCACCCGCCCCGCTTCTGGCTGGCAGATTGCAGGAGACACTTCCCTCTATCAAACCAGCCCGACTCGGTTCTGGTGCCACCTTTCATCTGGGAACCATCCTGCGTATCGTGGATTTTCAGGAGCCAGCCGGCCACTCCCAGCCACAATCCCCGTAAACAATCTACGGCCCTTTTCCCTGGAAGTAAAACTGACCTGCCCGTCATCTGGCTGGCAGATTGCAGGAGCCACTTGCCTCTATCAAACCCAGCCGACTTGGCACTGCTGCCACCTTTCATCTGGGAACCATCCTGCGTATCGTGGATTTTCAGGAGCCAGCCGGCCACTCACAGCCACAGGCCCCCAAACACAAACTACGGCCCTTTTCCCTGGAATTAAAACTGACCTGCCCGTCATCTGGCTGGCAGATTGCAGGAGCCACTTGCCTCTATCAAACCAGCCCGACTTGGCACTGGTGCCACCTTGGGTCTAGGAGCCATCCACCGTAATGTGGATTTTCAGGAGCCAGCCGGCCACTCCCAGCCATAAGTCCCCAAAAAAATCTACGGCCCTTTTCCCTGGAATTAAAACAGACCTGCCCATCATCTGGCTGGCACATTGCAGCAGCCACTTGGTAATATTAAACATGCCCAACTTGGCACTGGTGCCACCTTTCATCTGGGAACCATCCTGCGTATCGTGGATTTTCAGGAGCCAGCCGGCCACTCCCAGCCACAGGCCCCCGAACACAAACCATGGCCCTTTTCCCTGGAAGTAAAACTGACCTGCCGTCATCTGGCTGGCAGATTGCAGGAGCCACTTGACTCTATCAAACCAGCCCGACTCGACACTGGTGCCACCTTTCATCTGGGAACCATCCTGCGTATCGTGGATTTTCAGGAGCCAGCGGCCACTCCCAGCCACAGGTCCTAAAACAAATACACGGCCCTTTTCCCTGGAATTAAATCTGACCTGCCCGTCTTCTGGCTGCAGATTGCAGGAGCCACTTGCCTCTATCAATCCAGCCCGACTCGGTACTGGTGCCACCTTTCATCTGGGAACCATCCTGGTATCGTGGATTTTCAGGAGCCAGCCGACCGCTCCCAGCCACAGGCCCCAAAAAAATACTACGTCCCTTTTCCCTGGAAGTAAAACTGACCTACCCGTTATCTGGCTGGCAGATTGCAGGAGCCACTTGCCTCTATCAAACCAGCCCGACTTGGCACTGGTCCCACCTTGGTCTGGGAGCCATCCAGCGTATTGTGGATTTTCAGGAGCAAGCTGGCCACTCCCAGCCCCAAGTCCCCAAAACAATCTACGGCCCTTTTCCCTGGAAGTAAAACTGACCTGCCCATCATCTGGCTGGCACATTGCAGAGCCACTTGGTAATATCAAACCTGCCCGACTCGGCACAGGTGCCACCTTTCATCTGGGAACCATCCTGCATATCGTGGATTTTCAGAGCCAGCCGGCCACTCCCAGCCACAGGCCCCCAAACACAAACCACGGCCCTTTTCCTGGAAAAAAATCACCGCCCCATTCTGGCTGGCAGATTGCAGGAGCCACTTCCTCTATCAAACCAGCCGACTCGGCACTGGTGCCACCTTTCATCTGGGAACCATCCTGTGTATCGTGGATTTTCAGGAGCCAGCCGGCGCTCCCAGCCACAGGCCCCAAAAAATACTACGGCCCTTTTCCAGAAGTAAAACTGACCTGCCCGTCATCTGGCTGGCAGATTGCAGGACCCACTTGCCTCTATCAAACCAGCCCGACTTGGCACTGGTGCCACCTTGGGTCTGGTAGCCATCCAGCGTATCGTGGATTTTCAGGAGCCAGCCGGCCACTCCCACCACAATTCCCAAAAATCTACGGCCTTTTCCTGGAATAAAACTGACCTGCCCATCACTGGCTGTCACATTGCAGCAGCCCTTGGTAATATCAAACATGCCCAACTTGGCACTGGTGCCACTTTCATCTGGGAACCATCCTGATATCGTGGATTTTCAGGAGCCAGCCGGCCACTCCCAGCCACAGGCCCCAAAACACAAACCACGGCCCTTTTCCCTGGAAGTAAATCTGACCTGCCGTCATCTGGCTGGCAGATTGCAGGAGCCACTTGCCTCTATCAAACCAGCCCGACTCGGCACTGGTGCCACCTTTCATCTGGGAACCATCCTGCGTATCGTGGATTTTCAGGAGCCAGCCGGCCACCCCAGCCACAGGCCCCGAACACAAACCACGGCCCTTTTCCCTGGCAAAAAAACTCATCCGCCCTGCTTCTGGCTGGCAGATTGCAGGACCCACTTGCCTCTATCAAACCAGCCCGACTTGGCACTAGTGCCACCTTTCATCTGGGAACCATCCTGCGTATCGTGGATTTTCAGGAGCCAGCCGGCCACCCCAGCCACAGGCCCCAAACAAAACTACGGCCCTTTTCCCTGAGTAAAACTGACCTGCCCGTCATCTGGCTGGCAGATTGCAGGAGCCACTTGCCTCTATCACTCCAGCCCGACTTGGCACTGGTGCCACCTTTCATCTGGGAACCATCCTGCGTATCATGATTTTCAGGAGCCAGCCGGCCACGCCCAGCCACAGGCCCCGAACACAAACCACGGCCCTTTTGGCTGGCAAGAAAACTCCCGCCCGCTATCTGGCTGGCAGATTGCAGGAGCACTTGCCTCTATCAAACCAGCCCGACTCGGTACTGGTGCCACCTTTCATCTGGGAACCATCCTGCGTATCGTGGATTTTCAGGAGCCAGCCGGCCACTCCCAGCCACAGGCCCCGTAACACAACCACGGCCCTTTTCCCTGGAAGTAAAACTGACCTGCCCGTCATCTGGCTGGCAGATTGCAGGAGCCACTTGCCTCTATCAAACCAGCCCGACTTGGCACTGTGCCACCTTTCATCTGGGAACCATCCTGCGTATCGTGGATTTTCAGGAGCCAGCCGGCCACTCCAAGCCACAGGCCCCCAAACACAAACTACGGCCCTTTTCCCTGCAATTAAAACTGACCTGCCCGTCATCTGGCTGGCAGATTGCAGGAGCCACTTGCCTCTATCAAACCAGCCCGACTTGGCACTGGTGCCACCTTGGGTCTTGGAGCCATCCAGCGTAATGTGGATTTTCAGGAGCCAGCCGGCCACTCCCAGCCATAAGTCCCCAAAAAAATCTACGGCCCTTTTCCCTGGAATTAAAACAGACCTGCCCATCATCTGGCTGGCACATTGCAGCAGCCACTTGGTAATATTAAACATGCCCAACTTGGCACTGGTGCCACCTTTCATCTGGGAACCATCCTGCGTATCGTGGATTTTCAGGAGCCAGCCGGCCACTCCCAGCCACAGGCCCCCGAACACAAACCATGGCCCTTTTCCCTGGAAGTAAAACTGACCTGCCTGTCATCTGGCTGGCAGATTGCAGGAGCCACTTGACTCTATCAAACCAGCCCGACTCGACACTGGTGCCACCTTTCATCTGGGAACCATCCTGCGTATCGTGGATTTTCAGGAGCCAGCCGGCCACTCCCAGCCACAGGTCCTAAAACAAATACTACGGCCCTTTTCCCTGGAATTAAATCTGACCTGCCCGTCTTCTGGCTGGCAGATTGCAGGAGCCACTTGCCTCTATCAATCCAGCCCGACTCGGTACTGGTGCCACCTTTCATCTGGGAACCATCCTGTGTATCGTGGATTTTCAGGAGCCAGCCGGCCGCTCCCAGCCACAGGTCCCCAAAAAAATACTACGTCCCTTTTCCCTGGAAGTAAAACTGACCTGCCCGTGATCTGGCTGGCAGATTGCAGGAGCCACTTGCCTCTATCAAACCAGCCCGACTTGGCACTGGTGCCACCTTGGGTCTGGGAGCCATCCAGCGTATTGTGGATTTTCAGGAGCCAGCCGGCCACTCCCAGCCACAAGTCCCCAAAAACAATCTACGGCCCTTTTCCCTGGAAGTAAAACTGACCTGCCCATCATCTGGCTGGCACATTGCAGCAGCCTCTTGGTAATATCAAACCTGCCCGACTCGGCACTGGTGCCACCTTTCATCTGGGAACCATCCTGCATATCGTGGATTTTCAGAAGCCAGCCGGCCACTCCCAGCCACAGGCCCCCAAACACAAACCACGGCCCTTTTCCCTGGCAAACAAAACTCACCCGCCCCACTTCTGGCTGGCAGATTGCAGGAGCCACTTCCCTCTATCAAACCAGCCTGACTCGGCACTGGTGCCACCTTTCATCTGGGAACCATCCTGTGTATCGTGGATTTTCAGGAGCCAGCCGGCCGCTCCCAGCCACAGGTCCCCAAAAAAATACTACGGCCC
>NW_026993370.1:0-14960 GCF_028769735.1 Zonotrichia leucophrys gambelii
GACTGGTGTGAGTCCTTTCTTTAAAAAAAAAAAGTATCTTAGCATAGTTTCTATTTTAACATTTTGTTACAACCTACAACTAGATTTAACACACTACTTAAGAAAACTAATGCAGCATCACTTTCTAACGTAACACATAATGTATTCGTTTGAATATCTGCGAAAAGCCAATGAGAAACCGCGCGTTATTCAGAATGCCCATTGCGGTGGGCGGAAGGCGCTGATTGGGGCCGGGGCAGGCGGAGGCGGCTGCGGGCGGGTCCCATTGCCGGCCCGGCCCTGCCCGTTCCGGCCGCGTGTCCCTGGCAGCGGAGCGGCGGCGGCAGCGGGTGCGTGGTGCGGGCCGGGCCCGGGGCTGGTGCAGGGCCGGGCCGATCCGCGGTACCCGAGCGGGGCCGGGGCAGGGCCGGGCCGATCCGCGGTGCCCGAGCGGGGCCGATGCAGGGCCGGGCAGATCCGCGGTGCCCGAGCGGGGCCGGGGCAGGGCCGGGCCGATCCGCGGTGCCCGAGCGGGGCCGGGGCAGGGCCGGGCAGATCCGCGGTGCCCGAGCGGGGCTGGGGGGGCCGGTGCAGGGCCGGGCCGATCCGCGGTGCCCGAGCGGGGCAGATGCAGGGCCGGGCCGATCCGCGGTGCCCGAGCGGGGCCGGGGCAGGGCCGGGCAGATCCGCGGTGCCCGAGCGTGGCTGGGGGGGCCGGTGCAGGGCCGGGCCGATCCGCCGTACCCGAGCGGGGCCGGGCCGATCCGCCGTACCCGAGCGGGGCCGGGCCGATCCGCGGTACCCGAGCGGTCGCTGCCCGAGTGCTGAGGCCCAGGGCTCCGGGCCGGGCCCGGCATGGCGGCGGAGGGCCGAGGGCGCTGAGGGCGATGCCGGCGGCACCGAGCCGGGGCGGCGGGAAAGGCCAGGCCGGCGGGAAGGGCCGGGCCTGGGCGGCTCTGCCCGGGGGGGATTTGCTGCCAACAGCGGCACCGGCTCCAGCGCCGGGCCAAGGGCTGCTGTGGCGGGGCCCGGCTGCAGCCGCAGAGAGCGGCCCTGGGCGCTGGGAACGGCGGCTCCGGCCTGGGAGGGCCCCAGGAGGAGGAGGAGGCGGTGGCCGGGCCCGGGATGAGCGCTGGCATGTATTATCTGAGCGGCGCTGATGTCTCTCACGCTTTAGCTCTAGAATTACTCTGAGGCCCGGCCAGCCCCCGATCCCTCTGGCAGTGCAGCTTTTCCCTCTGCCGGCATCGAGTGCTCAGGCCAGGCTGGGACCAAGCTTGGGGAGAGGGCTCTGAGGCAAAGGGGGAATTTTGCAGAGGAGAAATCCATTTGGACTGAGGTGAAATGTGCATCTGTGAGTTCAGTCTGCAGCTTGTTTAGTCTAACTGCCTTCATCTTCATCTTCTTCCTCTGAATCCCTCACGGCCGAGTGAGGCAGGAAACAGTTCGTTTCTCCTGATAAGACAGCAATAAATTCTCTTTTTCTGAAACACTTAGATGTCCTGTGGCTATCTCAGTGCAAGTCCTTTCTTTTAAGAAAAAAATATTCTACATAGTACAGTTTCTGTTTTACTGTTGTTGTAACCAAAAACTAGAGTTAACACACGATTTAAGAACATTAATACAGCATAACTTTTTAAAACAACACAGGTAATGTTCATTTGAATATTTGCAAAAAGCCAATCATAAAATACGCATTTTTAATGATAGTTTTTCCCCATGGTTTGGTCACAGCTGTGCTGAGGAGCAGGAAGACCCACGGCCACATGAGGGAGACCCGTGCAGAAGCCTTGGTGCCCAGAGGGGATCCTGACCAGCGGCCTGGAGAGCTGCAGGTGAGAGAAAGAGATGAAAATTCAACATCTCTCAGAGCCCTTGGGCACGGACACACCGGGCACGGACTGTTCACTCCTTTTCCCTCTGCTGGCATCGAGTGCTGAGGCCAGGCTGGGACCGCTTTGAGGCAAGGGCTCTGAGGCAGAGGGGGGATTTTCCAGAGTAGAAATCCATTTGGACTGAGGTGAAGTGTGCATCTGTGAGCTCAGTCTGCAGCTTGCTGTTCAGTCTGACTGCCTGTTCTCACCAAAGCCTGTGCTCTAAGAAACTGCTTCAGCCAAGGACAGAGATAAGGGGGTCCTTTGGACTCTAAAACAGAGAGAGAGGCTGCTGTGGAAAGCAGGGTCAAAATAAGGCCGAAAAGGGACACAGGTCAACAGAGGATTAACCCTTAAAAACAACAGCCTGTTGCATATTTATACATCTCATACATGATGCATAAATTCAATTCAAGCACAGGATTCTATGTGGTCGGTGTCAGCTTCTTCATCTGAATCCTGATGGCTGAGTGAGGGGGGAAAAAGTTCATTTCTCCTGATAATGGGGCAATAAATTCTCTTTCTCTCTAAGGTTTAGGTGTCCTGTGGCTGCTGACAGGTGTGAGTCCTTTCTTTAAAAAAAAAAAGTATCTTAGATAGCATAGTTTCTATTTTAACATTTTGTTACAACCTACAACTGGATTTAACACACTACTTAAGAAAACGAATGCAGCATCACTTTCTAACGTAACACATAAAGTATTCGTTTGAATATCTGCGAAAATCCAGTCAGAAACCGCGCGTTATTCAGAATGCCCATTGCGGTGGGCGGAAGGCGCTGATTGGGGCCGGGGCAGGCGGAGGCGGCTGCGGGCGGGTCCCATTGCCGGCCCGGCCCTGCCCGTTCCGGCCGCGTGTCCCTGGCAGCGGAGCGGCGGCGGCAGCGGGTGCGTGGTGCGGGCCGGGCCCGGGGCTGGTGCAGGGCCGGGCCGATCCGCGGTGCCCGAGCGGGGCCGGTGCAGGGCCGGGCCGATCCGCGGTGCCCGAGCGGGGCCGGTGCAGGGCCGGGCCGATCCGCGGTACCCGAGCGGTCGCTGCCCCGAGTGCTGAGGCCCAGGGCTCCGGGCCGGGCCCGGCCAGGCGGCGGAGGGCCGAGGGCGCTGAGGGCCGAGGGCGCTGAGGGCTGAGGGCGCTGAGGGCGATGGCGGCGGCGCCGAGCCGGGGCCGCGGGAAGGGCCGGGCCGGGGCGGCTCTGCCCGGGGGGGATTTGCTGCCAACAGCGGCACCGGCTCCCGCGCCGGGCCAAGGGCTGCTGTGGCGGGGCCCGGCTGCAGCCGCAGAGAGCGGCCCTGGGCGCTGGGAACGGCGGCTCCGGCCTGGGAGGGCTCGAGGAGGAGGAGGAGGCGGTGGCCGGGCCGGGGATGAGCGCTGGCATGTATTATCTGAGCGGCGCTGATGTCTCTCACGCTTTAGCTCTAGAATTACTCTGAGGCCCGGCCAGCCCCCGATCCCTCTGGCAGTGCAGCTTTTCCCTCTGCTGGCATCGAGTGCTCAGGCCAGGCTGGGACCCAGCTTGGGGAGAGGGCTCTGAGGCAGAGGGGGAATTTTCCAGAGGAGAAATCCATTTGGATTGAGGTGAAACGTGCATCTGTGAGCTCAGTCTGCAACTTGCTGTTTAGTCTGACTGCCTTCATCTTCATCATTTTCCTCTGAATCCCTCACGGCCGAGTGAGGCAGGAAACAGTTCGTTTCTCCTGATAAGACAGCAATAAATTCTCTTTTTCTGAAACACTTAGATGTCCTGTGGCTATCGCAGTGCAAGTCCTTTCTTTTAAGAAAAAAATATTCTACATAGTAGGTTTTCTATTTTACCATTGTTGTAACTGAAAACTATAGTTAACACACGATTTAAGAACATTAATACAGCATAACTTTTTAAAATAACACAGGTAATGTTCATTTGAATATTTGCAAAAAGCCAATCATAAAATACGCATTTTTAATGAAAGTTTTTCCCCATGGTTTGGTCACAGCTGTGCTGAGGAACAGGAAGACCCACGGCCACATGAGGGAGACCCGTGGAGGAGCCTTGGTGCCCAGAGGGGATCCTGACCAGCGGCCTGGAGAGCTGCAGGTGAGAGAAAGAGATGAAAATTCAACATCTCTCAGAGCCCTTGGGCACGGACACACCGGGCACGGGCTGTTCACTCCTTTTCCCTCTGCTGGCATCGAGTGCTCAGGCCAGGCTGGGACCGCTTTGAGGCAAGGGCTCTGAGGCAGAGGGGGGATTTTCCAGAGTAGAAATCCATTTGGACTGAGGTGAAGTGTGCATCTGTGAGCTCAGTCTGCAGCTTGCTGTTCAGTCTGACTGCCTGTTCTCACCAAAGCCTGTGCTCTAAGAAACTGCTTCAGCCAAGGACAGAGATAAGGGGGTCCTTTGGACTCTAAAACAGAGAGAGAGGCTGCTGTGGAAAGCAGGGTCAAAATAAGCCCGAAAAGGGACCCAGGTCAACAGAGGATTAACCCTTAAAAACAGCAGCCTGTTGCATATTTATACATCTCATACATGATGCATAAATTCAATTCAAGCACAGGATTCTATGTGGTCGGTGTCAGCTTCTTCCTCTGAATCCTGATGGCTGAGTGAGGCGGGAAGAAGTTCATTTCTCCTGATAATGGGGCAATAAATTCTCTTTCTCTCTAAGGTTTAGGTGTCCTGTGGCTGCTGACTGGTGTGAGTCCTTTCTTTTTTAAAAAAAAAGTATCTTACATAGCATAGTTTCTATTTTAACAGTTTGTTACAACCTACAACTAGATTTAACACACTACTTAAGAAAACGAATGCAGCATCACTTTCTAACGTAACACATAAAGTATTCGTTTGAATATCTGCCAAAAGCCAATGAGAAACCGCGCGTTATTCAGAATGCCCATTGCGGTGGGTGGAGGGCGCTGATTGGGGCCGGGGCCGGGGCAGGCGGAGGCGGCTGCGGGCGGGTCCCATTGCCGGCCCGGCCCTGCCCGTTCCGGCCGCGTGTCCCTGGCAGCGGAGCGGCGGCGGCAGCGGGTGCGTGGTGCGGGCCGGGCCCGGGGCTGGTGCAGGGCCGGGCCGATCCGCGGTGCCCGAGCGGGGCCGGGGCAGGGCCGGGCCGATCCGCGGTGCCCGAGCGGGGCCGGGGCAGGGCCGGACCGATCCGCGGGGCTGGGGGGGCCGGGCCGATCCGCGGTACCCGAGTGGGGCCGGGCATATCCGGGCAGATCCGCGGTGCCCGAGCGGGGCCGGTGCAGGGCCGGGCAGAGCCGCGGTGCCCGAGCGGGGCTGGGGGGGCCGGTGCAGGGCCGGGCCGATCCGCGGTGCCCGAGCGCTCGCTGCCCCGAGTGCGGTGCCCCGAAGGGCGCTGAGGCCCAGGGCTCCGGGCCGGGCCCGGCCAGGCGGCGGAGGGCCGAGGGCGCTGAGGGCCGAGGGCGCTGAGGGCGATGGCGGCGGCGCCGAGCCGGGGCCGCGGGAAGGGCCGGGCCGGGGCGGCTCTGCCCGGGGGGGATTTGCTGCCAACAGCGGCACCGGCTCCAGCGCCGGGCCAAGGGCTGCTGTGGCGGGGCCCGGCTGCAGCCGCAGAGAGCGGCCCTGGGCGCTGGGAACGGCGGCTCCGGCCTGGGAGGGCTCCGGGAGGAGGAGGAGGCGGTGGCCGGGCCGGGGATGAGCGCTGGCATGTATTATCTGAGCGGCGCTGATGTCTCTCACGCTTTAGCTCTAGAATTACTCTGAGGCCCGGCCAGCCCCCGATCCCTCTGGCAGTGCAGCTTTTCCCTCTGCTGGCATCGAGTGCTCAGGCCAGGCTGGGACCCAGCTTGGGGAGAGGGCTCTGAGGCAGAGGGGGAATTTTCCAGAGGGGAAATCCATTTGGACTGAGGTGAAATGTGCATCTGTGAGCTCAGTCTGCAGCTTGCTGTTCAGTCTGACTGTGACGGTGTTCACAGGGGTCCAAGGATGAGGGAAGAGACAAGGCTCTGACTCCATGTTTCAGAAGGCTTGATTTATTATTTTTTGACATATATTATATTAAAACTATACTAAAAGAAAGGAAGAAAGCATTTCATCAGAAGGGTAGCTAAGAATAGCAAAAGGAATGATAACAAAGGTCTGTGTCTCGGACTCTCTGTCCGAGCCAGCTGACTGTGATTGGCCATTAATTAGAAACATCCACATGAGACCAATCCCAGATGCACCTGTTGCATTCCACAGCAGCAGATAACCATTGCTTACATTTTGTTCCTGAGGCCTCTCTCAGCTTCTCAGGAGGAAAAATCCTAAGGAAAGCATTTTCCATAAAAGATGTCTGTGACACTTATGCATAGTAAACTTTTTTCCCAAATAAGTTTCCATATTCCAAGAGCTGTTTAGCTTGGGTCCTCCTCAGTTCCACCTTTTTGGAGCATGTGTATTCCTTGGTTGTGGTTTTGGTCCTTTCTTATCATCTTCAGTTTTGGCCGCTGCCCACGCTGCCCTCAGAGGATGAGTGCTGATAGCTGGCACATCTGTACCAGGTGTCTTCATCCCGTGTTCATTGGATGTTATCCCATCCAAGCAGGCGCTGTAACACAAGCACACTTATATCAGCTACATCACTATTATGTCTCAGCTTATAATTAACAACAGAAATAAAAACTGTATCTTTATAACAAAGTTATTTTAACAGCACCCTGGGGGTCGGACACCCCGATAAGGGGAACCCTGGCAGCCTGGAGATGGTGGCACCATGGACAAGGGACACCCATGGTGTGAAGAATGCATGTTTTATGATTGACTCTTTGCGAATATTAAAACGAATATTATGTGTTATGTTAGAATGTTATGCTGTGTTGATTTTTTAATTTATTTTTTAAGAGTGTTAAATATAGTTTAGGTTATAACATAATGTTAAAATAGAAACTGTGTATGTGAGGTATTTTTTAAAGAAAGGAATGAGGTACTCGCAGCGAGATGGCAGCCACAGGACACCTAAATCTTTCAGAGAAAGAGAATTTATTGCTCTCTTATCAAGAAACTAAATGCTTCCTGTCTCCCTCAGGCCTGAAGATGCCTCAGGATTCAGAGGAAGAAGCTGACACTGACCAGACAGAATCCTGTGTTTGAATGGAATTTCTGCATCATGGATGAGGTGTGTGAGTATGCAACAGGTTATTGTTTTTAAGGGTTAATCCTCGGTTAACATGTGTCCTTTTTTGGGCTTATGCTGCCCAGAAAAAGGTACCCGGATGTCTGTTACTCTTTGTTTCTGTTGTGTCATATTGTCCTAAATCCTAATTGTCCAAACTACTATTGCTCTGATTATATTACTGTTTTTATAACCATTTTATCACGATTAAACTTTAAAAATTTTAACAACAAGTGATTGGTGTTTTTCACCCTTGGGTACCCTGGGTGCTGAAACGGGGACCCCGCACAGGCAGCACCCCTGGGCCCCTCTGACTCACCCGGGGAGCCCAGGGAAGGAACCTCGGGGGTTGCCAGGAGCCCCGAGAGAGGGGACACCAAAACACGCTGGGGCTGCAGGAGCCCAGACAGGAGGGAGCCCCTGAACCCCAAAGGAGGGACACCAGAGAGGGGAACTCCTTGGTGGGTGTTTTCTTGCTGAATCTTGGTGGTTTGGGTTTTTTTGAGGGTGGCTGAATCCTGGTGATCTGGAGGTTTTTATGGTCATCATACACCTGGTGAATTCTAGAGATGGACTCAGGCAGGAGGAACAGCCTGTGCCCAAAATCCCACTCTTGCCATCCCTCATCCCCCTCTGCAGTCCTCCCTCTATCATCCCTAAGCCTCTGGGAAGAGCCCAAAGGGATGGAAGAGCCTAAAACGCTGCTGGAGTGCCTGAGCTGCTCCCAGCTGTGGATGTTCCTGTTCACAAACCTCTCCTGGTCAGTGCCACGGGGGTTGGGAAGGAGTTTAGGGGATCCTGAGAGGATTGGAAGGGGTTTTGGTGGCTCTTGGCTCCATTTGTGGTGCTGGGAAGGGGTTAAGGGGGCTCTGGAGGGGTCTGTGGGAGAGTTTGGGAGTTGTGTAAGGGCGGTGTGGCTTGGAGAGAACTTGGGTGGGTCTAGGGAGAGGTGGGGAAGAGTTTTGATGGATCTTGGGGCCATTTCTATTGCACAGAGTGGTTCGGGGTGTGGGGGGCAGCAGGGATCTCTGGGGTGGTTTGATGGAGCTGCAGTGGCTGTGGGGCTGGGAGGGGGTTTTAGGGCAGCCGTGACCCCCCAGAGCTGCCCCCAGACCCTGCCCACAAGGTGCTGCTGGGGCACGGGGGCTCCATGGAGGGGTTTGTGTTCCTGGCACTGTGGGAGTGGGGGGGGATCCCCCGGGGCCGTGTGTGACCCCCCCATGCCGGTGTCACCCCCTTGTCCTCCCCTCAGGGCTCCTGCCCCAGAGGGAATTTGGGGAGGGGGCAGAGGGGGTGAGCAGAGCAGCCCCTGCTGGGGGATGGCCCCGGCCCAGCCCTTGTTCAGCACCGAGCTGGGCTGGGGCCGCAGGAGGAAGAGGCCGATGGGAAGCAGATCCTGCAGCTGGGACAGGGCCTGGGGGCAGGGCCAGGTCCTGCCCTGCACACCTGGCTCAGGTGTGACCCTGCCCCAGCAAGGGAGCGGGACATTCCCATCCCCACGGATCAGGGCTGGGAGCAGCACTTGGAGCACGGACATGGAAATACTGGGAGCGACTGGGAGCTCACTGAGAGGGTGAATTATCCCCCCTGCCCTTCTCAGGCCGCCCTGCCAGCTGAGAAATGCTCCTTGGGGCTCGGCCTTGGCCAACAGCCCCTGGGCTCAGCTCCTCTGCAGCTCATCACAAGCACTGTCTGCTCCAGGCACTGCTGCTGCCCAACCAGCTCCTGGTTTCTGTAGGAGCAGCCCTGGGAACTGTTTTTGTTCCCTCAGTGGCACAACATCCCTGTTCTCACACTGCCAAAGAAAGCTGTTGGTGCCAAGTGCAGCCAGGATGAGCCATTGCTGGGACTGCAGCCCCTCTCTTGGGGCCCTGCAAACAGCACTCCAAAAGGAGCCCTTGGAGCTCTCCTGGGCCAGCGATTCCCTCTGAGTGGGGCCTCTCCCAGCCGGGAACTCTCCCGTTTGCTGCACTCGGGGATCCCGAACAACGACGGAGCCTGGGCCGATCCCCCCACTCCTCCAGGCTCAGCCCTTTGCCCTTTGCTGGTGAGATGCCAAAGGATCAGCAGTGAGCATTTCCTGCCCTCAGGGGAATTGCTCACACGTGCCTTGCACTGACTCTTTGTGTCTGTGTGCACACAGGAGTGCCTGTGCTGGGGAGATGTGGCAGACATGCTTCTCTCTGAGGGGTTTGAGTGCCTTGGACAGCTGAGTCAGTCAGGCCTGTAGGGAAGGTTAAATCACAAGCTGTAAGTGAAGTTAAATGCTGCTGAGCTTAGTTCTTAGTTACTAAGTTGTTACCTTTAATATAAGTTATAAGCTAAGTTAAATATTGTAAAGTGTTTTTCCTCTGTTGAATTGCAAAGTCATAGGTTTAAGTTGGTTAAATGCTGTTGCACTCTGCTGTTTTGCTAAATTGTGAACCTAAGGTATCAGTTAACATTAAGGTACAAGTTAAGTCCTGTTAAGTTTGAGCTCTGTTAAGCTTTTAGGCCGTATTCCTTTTATCCTTGCCCTCACTGTGTTTGTGTCACACACACAGGGACAGTTCTCTGTTCATTTCTGGTTGGATTTCCTGGATTTTGTTTGGTTTTGTTGTTGCTTTGTTTCCTTGGTGTGCCTGAAGTGTCCAGTCAGGAGCAGAGGGACTCTTGCCAAGGAACTTTGTGCTGCTGTCCCTTAGTATTAAATCTGGTTTTTGCTGATCCCTTGCTGGGGATTTTTTCAGTGCTCTCAAGCCCTCATTCCTTACAGGGTGAAGGAGCCCTGGCCCAGGCTCTGGCCCTGGGGGACACAGGGATGCTGCCGGGGGGTCCCTGTCCCCCTGTGCCACCCCCAGGGCCCCGGCCCCCTGTGCCTGTGTCAGGCTCTGGGGGCGATCTCGTGGAACATCCTCTGGGGGAGGCTGCGGGGCCGGGGGTGGGGGGACCCGGGGGGACAGGGGACCCCACTGTGCACGAGCAGGGTTGGACTGCTCTGGGGGGAGCTGTGAGGGGGGCCAGGGCAGAGTGACCTCCCCAGTGACCTCACACAGCCCCTGTGATGTCACACAGCCCATGTGATGTCACACTGAACCTGTGATGTCACACAGCCATCTCTGTGATGTCACACCGCTCCTGTGATGTCACACTGACCATGTGATGTCATACAGCCTCTGTGATGTCACACTGCTCCTGTGATGTCACACAGCCATCTATGATGTCACACAACCTATGTGATGTCACACTGCCCCTGTGATGTCACACTGCTCCTGTGATGTCATACAGCTCACCTGTGATGTCACACAGCCCCTGTGATGTCACACAGCTCCCCTGTGATGTCACACAGCTCCCCTGTGATGTCACACTGCCCCTGTGATGTCACAGCCCACTGTGGAATGTCACACAGCCATCCTGTGTCACAGAGCCAACGCTGGCATATCCCTCTGTGATGTCATACAGCTGTGCTGTGATGTCACAGAAAGCTCTGTGATATCACAAAGGAACCCAATGATGTCACTGCCCTGGGATGTCACAGCCTGTTCTGTGATGTCACTCAGACACCCAGTTGTCGAAGGAAGGAGACCAGGACATCAATTGATCATCAAAAGCCCCATTTTATTGATCAGCACAGCGGGTTAAATACAGTTCGTAATTAACTTCATGCATATTGCAAAAGTTGAGCTCAGGATTGGTTAGTTACATATCAGCAGTTACACCTACTTTTACATTCCTATGGTCCTACTTTTGATACTTTCTACATATTCTTAGGAGATATTCAGGACTAATCTCTACTCCCTTTCTCCATGTTGCAGCAAGGCCACTGATTGCAAGCTGCTGACATCTCCTTTCAGCTTGCTGACTGCTGATTTCTCAGCTTAACCAGCGGCATTATGTCAGCATGGCCTTTCTCAGCCAACCAACTATTAATAAATCCCTCCACATTTCGGCACTTCCCAATCCCAGCCCCTTTTCCCAGCCCAAGGAATTTTGGCCCCGTTACAGGAATTCCATGGGAACTGACCCAAAACTGGTTTAACTGGTGAGACTGGTTTGTTTCTCTACCACAAACCTGGTTTAACTGGTTTATTTTTCCAGTTTAGCAAATGCAACTGGTTTATTTCTCTACCAGAATCGGTTTAACTGGTGTTACTGGTTTTGCTGGTTTAATTCTCCTGTGTGACTGGTGAAGCTGGTTTATTTCTCTGCCAGCACCAGTTTAATTGGTCTAACTGTTTTAACTGGTTTAATTCTCCAGTGTAACTGGTGTAACTGATTTATTTCTTTACCAGCACCAGTTTAACTGGTGTTACTGGTTTTACTGCTTTAATTCTCCAGTGTAACTGGTGTAACTCATTTATTTCTCCAGTGTAACTGGTTTGTTTCTCTACCAGCACCAGTTTAATTGGTCTAATTGATTTGACTGGGTTAATTCTCCAGTGGAAACTGGTTGGTTTCTCTCCCAGAGCTGGTTTAACTGGTTTAACTGGATTAACTGGTTTAACTGGTGTTACTGGTGTAACTGGTGTTACTGGTATCACTGCATCCCCCCCAGACCCCAGACCCTTTCCCGGGCCCAGGGCTCCCCCCTCCCCAACCCCCACCCCAGCCCCGCCCCTCCCAATCCCAAGGCTCCTCCCCGATCCCAAATCCCAATTTTTTATAAAAATTTAATTGGGCCAAGCGCAGGAATTTCCCATTTTATTGAGCGGAGCACAAAGGGGATGGAGGGAGGTCGGGGATCACAGGGTGGGAGAGGGGAGGGGTCTGGGACCACCCAACCCCGGGGTGTCCATCCTGCCCAGAAGGTCCTGGTGGGTTCTCTGAGGTTCTTCTGGTGCCCACGAGGTTCTGCTGACGGATCTTCTGGGGTGCCTGTGGGGTTCTAGAGGTGCCCATGGGGTTCTGGAGGTGCCTACGGGGTTCTAGATGTGCCTATGGTGTTTTAGAGGTGTCTGTGGGGTTCTAGATGTGCCTACAGGGTTCTATAGGTGCCTGTGGGGTTCTCGAGGTACTTATGGGGTTCTAGAGGTGCCTATGGGGTTCTAGCAGTGCTCGTGGGGTTCTAGAGGATCCCACAAGGTTTTGTAGGTGTCTCCAGACTTCTATGTGCATCTATGGGGTTCTAGAGGTGTCTACAGGTGTCTATGGGGTTCTGGAAGTGTCTCTGAGGTTCTAGGGGTCTCTATGGCTTGTTAGAGGTGCTTATGGGGTTCTAGAGGTGCCTATGGGGTTCTAGCAGTATTTGCAGGGTTCTAGGTGTGATAATGGGGTTCCAGTTATGCCTACAGAGCTCTAAAGGTGCCAACAAGGTTCTAGAGGTGTCTGTGGGGTTCTAAGGGTATCTGTGGGGGTTTAGACATTCCTACAGGGTTCTAGAGGTGTCGACAGGGTTCTAGAGGTACCTAAGCGTTTCTGGTGATGTCTGCAGGGTCCTCAGGCCATCCAGGACCTTCCAGGGCTGTCCTGGAGGTCCCGAAGAAGGTCCCGCAGGTTCTCACTTCTCTTGGACCTGTCTCCCTGGACATCACAGGGTTTCTCTCCCTCAGCTTCCTCCCCCGATTCTTTCTGTTCCTCCATCTCCACCCTGATGACAGAACTCCGGTTTCTGACCATGGTGGCCGTCACCGTGACGGGGCCAATGCTCAGCTGGGCTTTCTCCTGGTTCTCCTTGAGGATGACGCAGGGGAACATGGAGCTGTTGCAAGAGGAGCCCTGGGAGCTCCTGACCAGGCGGTCATAGGTGGTCCCCAGGTCCTTCCTGTGGACCTTGTCCAGGGACAGCTCCAGGCCCATCTCCACGGAGAACCGGTTGTAGTCAATGGGGTTGGAGAAGTAGATGGCCAAGGTGAAGGACTCGGCCTCGTAGGCCAGGAGCCCGTTGCAGCCCCAGAACACCGATTTGTTGGTGAACTTGCAGCTGCTGCAGGAGCCCGGGGCCACCGAGGGCTTTGGGTCATGGAGGATGCGGCCACTGAAGAAGTGGATCCTGGAGAGAGGAATTGAGTGGGTGGGAGCATGGGGAGATGGTGCCACCACCACTGGGAGGTGCTGGGACTTGAGAGATGACCCCAAACCCTGGAGATGATCACGGCCTGGGATGGAGATCCCAGCCCAGGATGGAGATCCCAGCCCAGGATGGAGATCCCAGGTGGAGCTGCTCCCCAACACCCCAAGAGCCCCCACAAGGTCCCCCCCCAGCCTCACCTGGGTTCCTTCAGGGTGATGTTCTTGGTCTTGTTGATGACCTCGATCTCCACAAAGCGGGTGATGTTCACCCCCATCGTGGCTCCAGGATCTCCTCAGCTCCCAAATCTCCTCAGCTCCGGGATCTCCTCAGCTCCAGGATCTCCTCAGCTCTGGGATCTCCTCAGCTCCCAAATCTCCTCAGCTCTGGGATCTCCTCAGCTCCAGGATCTCCTCAGCTCTGGGATCTCCTCAGCTCCCAAATCTCCTCAGCTCTGGGATCTCCTCAGCTCCAGGATCTCCTCAGCTCCCAGATTTCCTCAGCTCCCAAATCTCCTCAGCTCTGAGATCTCCCTGGTTCCAGAACCTTCTCCCCCCCTCCGGGGCTCTCCTCCTGTTGCTCCCTGCCGTTCCTCTTTCCCCTCTCCCCAACGACCTCCTCAGGGTCAACGGAACTGATTCCCACCATCCATGAGAACTTTCAGTTTCACCGGAGCTTTCCCAAGCCTTGTCCCTTCCTTCCTCATTTTGCCTCAGAACTGCGCAAGAACTGACCCAAAATTGACCCAAATTTGGAGAACCCCTGAAGTCACCAATCCCAAGATGTCCCTGGCTCGGGTGGGACACACCTGGAACAGGTAACTGGGTTCAACTCCAGAGTTTAGCCAGTTAAACCAGTTCCACTGGAGATTTTAACCAGTTAAACCAGTTCCACTGGAGATTTTAACCAGTTAACCAGTTCTGCTGGAGAAATAAACCAGTTAAACCAGTTACATTGCAGAGTTAAACCAGTGATAGCAGTTACACCAGTTAAACCTGTTACATTAGAGAATTAAACCAGTTACACCAGTTAGTTACACTGGAGAAATAAACTGGTTACCAGAGTCACACTGGAGAATTAAACCAGGTAAACCAGTTACTCCAGTTAAACCAGTTCTGGTAGAGAAATAAACCAGTTGCCCTCATTACACTGGAGAATTAAACCAGTTACACTGGAGAATGGAAATGGACAGGAGAAAAGACAGGAATTGTGAGAAGAAAAAGGGCAGAAAATGTGAGGGGAGAAGTGGGAAACGTGAGGGGAGAAAAGAGAGAAATGTGAGGGGGAAAGTGAGGAAATGTTAGGGGAAAAGGCAGGAAGTGAGAGAGGAAAAAGGGCAGAAAATGTGAGGGGGAAAAGCGAGAAATGTGAGGGGAAAGGGGCAGGAAACGTGAGGGGAGAAAAGAGCGGGAAATGTGAGGGGAGGAAAGGGCGGGAAACGTGAGGGGAGAAAAGGGCGGGAAATGTGAGGGGAGAAAAGGCAGCAAATGGAAGGCAAAAAGCACAGTAAAGCCGAGTGAAAGGGACAGGAAATGAGAGGAAGACAAGGTATGAAACAAGGAGAGAAAAGGGGGGAAATGTGAGGGGGAAAAGAGCAGAAAATGCGATGAGAAAAAATGGCAGGAAATATGAGGGGGAAAAGAGGGGGAAACGTGAGGGGAGAAAGGGTGGGAAGTAGAGGGGAGTAAAGGGAAATGTGAGGGGAAAAAAGGGGGGAAACATGAGGGGGGAAAAAGGGCCCAAAATGTGAGGGGAAGGAAGAGCAGGAAATATGAGGGGGAAAAGAATGGGAAATGTGACAGCGGAGGAAAAAAAGAGCAGGAAATGTGAGGGGAAAAAGGGGAAGAAATATGAGGGGAAAAGAGCGGGAAATGTGAGGGGAGATGTCCTGGGGTGACGCCCTAAACCAGGACAGGAGAAAAGGGAGGGAAATGTGAGGGGAATAAAGGGAAACATGAGGGAGAAAAGAGCAGGAAATGTGAGGGGGGAAAAAAGGGTGGGAAACATGAGGGGACAAAAGGGCCC
>NW_026993371.1:0-14930 GCF_028769735.1 Zonotrichia leucophrys gambelii
GGGCAGGTCAGTTTTACTTCCAGGGAAAAGGGCCGTGGGTTGTATTCGGGGCCTGTGGCCTGGAGTGGCCGGCTGGCTCCTGAAAATCCACGATACGCAGGATGGTTCCCACATGAAAGGTGGCACCAGTGCCAAGGGTGGGCAGGTTTGACATTACAAGTGGCTGCTGCAATTGCAGCCAGATGAGGGCAGGTCAGTTTTACTTTAAGGGAAAAGGGCCGTAATTGTTTTTGGGGCCTGTGGCTGGGAGTGGCCGGCTGGCTCCTGAAAATCCACGATACGCAGGATGGTTCCCAGATGAAAGGTGGCACCAGTGCCGAGTCGGGCTGGATTGATAGAGGCAAGTGGCTCCTGCAATCGGCCAGCCAGATGACGGGCAGGTCAGTTTTACTTCCAGGGAAAAGGGCCGTAGTTTGTGTTTGGGGGCCTGTGGCTGGGAGTGCCCGCTGGCTCCTGAAAATCCATGATACGCGGATGGTTCCAGATGAAAGGTGGCACCATGTCAAGTTGGGCAGTTTGATATTACCAAGTGGCTCCTGCAATGAGCCAGCCAGATGACGGGCAGGTCAGTTTTTCTCCAGGGAAAAGGCCGTGATTGTTTTGGGGACTTGTGGCTGGGAGTGGCCGGCTGGCTCCTGAAAATCCACAATAGGCTGGATGGCTCCCAGACCCAAGGTGGCACCAGTGCCAAGTCGGGCTGGTTTGATAGAGGCAAGTGGGTCCTGCAATCTGCCAGCCAGATGATGGGCAGGTCAGTTTTAATTCCAGGGAAAAGGGCCGCAGTATTTGTTTGGGGACCTATGGCTGGGAGTGGCCGGCTGGCTCCTGAAAATCCATGATATACCGGATGGTTCCCAGATAAAAAGTGGCTGCAGTGCCAAGTCGGGCTGGTTTGATAGAGGCAAGTGGCTCCTGCAATCTGCCAGCCAGAAGATGGGCAGGTCTGTTTTAATTCCAGGGAAAAGGGACGTAGTATTTGTTTGGGGACCTGTGGCTGGGAGTGGCCGGCTGGCTCCTGAAAATCCACGATACGCAGGATGGTTCCCAGATGAAAGGTGGCACCAGTGTCGAGTTGGGCTGGTTTGATAGAGTCAAGTGGCTCCTGCAATCTTCCAGCCAGAAGCGGGGTGGGTAGTTTTGTTTGCCAGGGAAAAGGGCCGTGGTTTGTGTTTGGGGGCCTGTGGCTGGGAGTGGCCGGCTGGTTCCTGAAAATCCACGATACGCAGGATGGTTCCCAGATGAAAGGTGGCACAAGTGCCGAGTCGGGCTGGATTGATAGAGGCAAGTGGCTCCTGCAATCTGCCAGCCAGATGACGGGCAGGTCAGTTTTACTTCCACGGAAAAGGGCCGTAGTTTGTGTTTGGGGGCCTGTGGCTGGGAGTGTCCGCCAGGCTCCTGAAAATCCACGATACGCCGGATGGTTCCCAGATGAAAGGTGACACCAGTGCCAAGTCGGGCTGGTTTGATAGAGGCAAGTGTCTCCTGCAATGTGCCAGCCAGAAGGGGGGCGGGTGAGTTTTCTTTCCCAGGGAAAAGGGCCGTGGTTTGTGTTCGGGGGCCTGTGGCCTGGAGTGGCCGGCTGGCTCCTGAAAATCCACGATACGCAGGATGGTTCCCAGATGAAAGGTGGCACCAGTGCCAAGTTGGGCTGGATTGAGAGAGCCAAGTGGTTCCTGCAATCTGCCAGCCAGAAGATGGGCAGGTCGATTTTAATTCCAGGGAAAGGGGCGGTAGATTTGTTTGGGGTCCTGTGGCTGGGAGTGGCTGGCTGGCTCCTGAAAATCCACGATACTGTGGTGGTTTGACCAGGAAGAAGTGGGAATTCTGGGAAGCTGTGGTCAAACCAAGGAAGGTTTTGGGTTTGAGACTGGCACCCGGTGTAGCCAGTGGTGTTTGGACACACCTCCGAGAATACACAGGGGTTAAAAAGCAGGGCACTGCCCTTGGATCTCTCTCTTGGGACGTCGCTTCGAAGAGGTCAGATCTCTTCCCCCGTCCAGCCTCTGCTGCTGGGCGGGGGGAGGGGCAGCCATGCGGTAGGCCCGGGGCCTGGACAGGGATGGGGGTTGAGGGGGCTTCGAGGATGGAAGGGTGGAAGATCCCAGAGAGTCAGCCCTCGGGCAGCCAGCGCCCCCCCCCCCCCCCCCCCCCCCCCCCCCCAGGGGGAGAGAGAGAGAGAACCGGCGACACCGAATGTGATAGCAGCCGGCCCAGGAGGAGAAAGCGGGGGGAAGGGTGCAGCCCGGCCGGCCGCAGCAGCAGCAGCACGTGTGGGAGTATCATCGTTCTAAGATAGACCGAGACTGAAACTTTTAACCCTTTCTTTCATGATTGGGGCCTTGCAAAAATGCTAATCCTCCTCGAAGCTGAATAAGAAGGGAGATAAGAGATGAGATGAGACAAGGACCTGGCCCGAAGAACGTGGAGATGATTGAATGGGGAGAGATGATTTGGAGTGGCCTTTTGGCTGGACTTTTCTTGTGGCCATGGACTCAGTTGTTCCTGTGACACAGACTGCATTTAGGGGGAGGCAGTGCCTCAAAACCAGGAGGGTTCATTCGTGAGGACCCCCCGGCCCCAGGGGGTTGGAAAAATATGGGGGGGACAGATGTCCCAAAGCAGAGACTGTGCCTTTTTGGAGTGAGACAAGGCATCCTTGAAAGACAACCCTAAAAGCAGCTCTGGCCATGCCTCAGTGGTGAGAGCACTGGGCATGGAAGGAAGATGTCACAAGCGGCAAAAGGACTTTTTCCGGGCGGTGCCGAAGTGACAAGGAAGCACACGAGGTTTCAGTGTGTTTCCAGGAGAAGCCTATGGAACAAGAAGGACTCCTTTCCTCTTCATGAACTGCAGTTTGAGTATACTAAAGTGTGGGGCCAAGGCTGGGCAGTTGATGATTTGGGAGAATGTATCGGATTGGGAAAGTCAGGTAGTGGGGAGGAGGAAAATGGTTTTTGTAAGGTTTTCAATTTTTTTTTCTTTTCCTTATAGCCTTTCCCTATTTTCCTGTAGCTTAAGTAATAAAGTGTTCTTTATGTTTAAGTTGGAGCCTGTTTTGCTTATTCCTGGTCACATCTCACAGCAGACACCAGGGTGAGGGTATTTTCATGGGGGGCACTGGCTCTGTGCCAGGCTCAAACCATGACAGATACGCAGGATGGTTCCCAGATGAAAAGTGGCTGCAGTGCCAAGTCGGGCTGGTTTGATAGTACCAAGTGTCTCCTGCAATCTGCCAGCCAGAAGATGGGCAGGTCTGTTTTAATTCCAGGGAAAAGGACCGTAGTATTTGTTTGGGGACCTGTGTCTGGGAGTGGCCGGCTGGCTCCTGAAAATCCACAATACGCAGGATGGTTCCCACATGAAAGGTGGCACCAGCGTCGAGTCGGGCTGGTTTGATAGAGTCAAGTGGCTCCAGCAATCTTCCAGCCAGAAGCGGGGTGGGTTAGTTTTGTTTGCCAGGGAAAAGGGCCGTGGTTTGTGTTTGGGGGCCTGTGGCTGGGAGTGGCCGGCTGGCTCCAGAAAATCCACGATACGCAGGATGGTTCCCAGATGAAAGGTGGCAGCAGTGCCCAGTCGGGCTGGATTGATAGAGGCAAGTGGCTCCTGCAATCTGCCAGCCAGATGACGGGCAGGTCAGTTTTACTTCCAGGGAAAAGGGCCGTAGTTTGTGTTCGGGGGCCTGTGGCTGGGAGTGTCCGGCTGGCTCCTGAAAATCCACGATACGCAGGATGGTTCCCAGATGAAAGGTGGCACCAGTGCCAAGTCGGGCTGGTTTGATAGAGGAAGTGGCTCCTGCAATCTGCCAGCCAGAAGCGGGGCGGGTGAGTTTTCCTTGCCAGGGAAAAGGGCCGTGGTTTGTGTTTGGGGGCCTGTGGCTGGGAGTGGCCGGCTGGCTCATGAAAATCCACCATACGCAGGATGGTTCCCAGATGAAAGGTGGCACCAGTACCGAGTCGGGCTGTTTTGATAGAGAGAAGTGTCTCCTGCAATCTGCCAGCCAGAAGCGGGGCGGGTGAGATTTCTTTGCCAGGGAAAAGGGCCGTAGTTTGTGTTCGGGGGCCTGTGCTGGGGTGTCCGGCTGGCTCCTGAAAATCCACGATACGCAGGATGGTTCCTAGATGAAAGGTGGCACCAGTGCCGAGTCGGGCTGGATTGATAGAGGCAAGTGGCTCCTGCAATCTGACAGCCAGATGACGGGCAGGTCAGTTTTACTTCCAGGGAAAAGGGCCGTGGGTTGTATTCGGGGGCCTGTGGCCTGGAGTGGCCGGCTGGCTCCTGAAAATCCACGATACGCAGGATGGTTCCCACATGAAAGGTGGCACCAGTGCCAAGGTGGGCAGGTTTGACATTACCAAGTGGCTGCTGCAATGTGACAGCCAGATGATGGGCAGGTCAGTTTTACTTTAAGGGAAAAGGGCCGTACATTGTTTTTGGGGACTTGTGGCTTGGAGTGGCCGGCTGGCTCCTGAAAATCCACGATACGCAGGATGGTTCCCAGATGAAAGGTGGCACCAGTGCCGAGTCGGGCTGGATTGATAGAGGCAAGTGGCTCCTGCAATCGCCAGCCAGATGACGGGCAGGTCATTTTTTACTTCCAGGGAAAAAGGGCCGTAGTTTGTGTTTGGGGCCTGTGGCTGGGAGTGGCCGGCTGGCTCCTGAAAATCCATGATACGCCGGATGGTTCCAGACGAAAGGTGGCACCAGTGTCAATTGGGCCCGTTTGATATTACCAAGTGGCTCCTGCAATGAGCCAGCCAGATGACGGCAGGTCAGTTTTTCTCCCAGGGAAAAAGGCCGTAGATTGTTTTTGGGACTGTGGCTGGGAGTGGCCGGCTGGCTCTGAAAATCCCAATGGGCTGGATGGCTCACAGACCCAAGGTGGCACCAGTGCCAAGTCGGGCTGGTTTGTTAGAGGCAAGTGGGTCCTGCAATCTGCCAGCCAGATGATGGGCAGGTCAGTTTTAATTCCAGGGAAACGGGCCGCAGTATTTGTTTGGGGACCTATGGCTGGGAGTGGCCGGCTGGCTCCTGAAAATCCATGAATACCGGATGGTTCCCAGATAAAAAGTGGCTGCAGTGCCAAGTCGGGCTGGTTTGATAGAGCCAAGTGGCTCCTGCAATCTGCCAGCCAGAAGATGGGCAGGTCTGTTTTAATTCCAGGGAAAAGGGCCGTGGTTTGTGTTTGGGGGCCTGTGGCTGGGAGTGGCCGGCTGGTTCCTGAAAATCCACGATACGCAGGATGGTTCCCAGATGAAAGGTGGCACAAGTGCCGAGTCGGGCTGGATTGATAGAGGCAAGTGGCTCCTGCAATCTGCCAGCCAGATGACGGGCAGGTCAGTTTTACTTCCAGGGAAAAGGGCCGTAGTTTGTGTTTGGGGCTTGTGGGCTGGGAGTGTCCGCCAGGCTCCTGAAAATCCACGATACGCCGGATGGTTCCCAGATGAAAGGTGACACCAGTGCCAAGTCGGGCTGGTTTGATAGAGGCAAGTGTCTCCTGCAATGTGCCAGCCAGAAGGGGGGCGGGTGAGTTTTCTTTCCCAGGGAAAAGGGCCGTGGTTTGTGTTCGGGGGCCTGTGGCCTGGAGTGGCCGGCTGGCTCCTGAAAATCCACGATACGCAGGATGGTTCCCAGATGAAGGGTGGCACCAGTGCCAAGTTGGGCTGGATTGAGAGAGCCAAGTGGTTCCTGCAATCTGCCAGCCAGAAGATGGGCAGGTCGATTTTAATTCCAGGGAAAGGGGCGGTAGATTTGTTTGGGGTCCTGTGGCTGGGAGTGGCTGGCTGGCTCCTGAAAATCCACGATACTGTGGTGGTTTGACCAGGAAGAAGTGGGAATTCGGGGAAGCTGTGGTCAAACCAAGGAAGGTTTTGAGTTTGAGACTGGCACCCGGCGTAGCCAGTGGGGTTTGGACACACCTCCGAGAATACACAGGGTTAAAAAGCAGGGCACTGCCCTTGGATCTCTCTCTTGGGACGTCGCTTCGAAGAGGTCAGATCTCTTCCCCCGTCCAGCCTCTGCTGCTGGGCGGGGGGAGGGGCAGCCATGCGGTAGGCCCGGGGCCTGGACAGGGATGGGGGTTGAGGGGCTTCGAGGATGGAAGGGGGAAGATCCCAGAGAGTCAGCCCTCGGGCAGCCAGCGCCCCCCCCCCCCCCCCCCCCCCCCCCTTCCCCCAGGAGGGAGAGAGAGAGCCGGCGACACCGAATGTGATAGCAGCCGGCCCAGGAGGAGAAAGGGGGGAAGTGCCAGCCGGCCGCAGCAGCAGCAGCACGTGTGGGAGTATCATCGTCTAAGATAGACCGAGACTAAAAACTTTTAACCCTTTCTTTCATGATTGGGGCCTTGCAAAAATGCTAATCCTCCTCGAAGCTGAATAAGAAGGGAGATAAGAGATGAGATGAGACAAGGACCTGGCCCGAAGAACGTGGAGATGATTGAATGGGAGAGATGATTTGGAGTGGCCTTTGGCTGGACTTTTCTTGTGGCCATGGACTCAGTTTGTTCCTGTGACACAGACTGCATTTAGGGGGAGGCAGTGCCTCAAAACCAGGAGGGTTCATTCGTGAGGACCCCCCGCCCAGGGGTTGGAAAAATATGGGGGGGACAGATGTCCCAAAGCAGAGACTGTGCCTTTTTGGAGTGAGACAAGGCATCCTTGAAAGACAACCCTAAAAGCAGCTCTGGCCATGCCTCAGTGGTGAGAGCACTGGGCATGGAAGGAAGATGTCACAAGCGGCAAAAGGACTTTTTCCGGGCGGTGCCGAAGTGACAAGGAAGCACACGAGGTTTTCAGTGTGTTTCCAGGAGAAGCCTATGGAACAAGAAGGACTCCTTTCCTCTTCATGAACTGCAGTTTTGAGTATACTAAAGTGTGGGGCCAAGGCTGGGCATTTTGATGATTTGGGAGAATGTATTAGATTGAGAAAGTCAGGTGGTGGGGGAGGAGGAAAATGGTTTTTGTAAGGTTTTCAATTTTTTTTTCTTTTCCTTATAGTCTCTCCCTATTTTCCTGTAGTTTAAGTAATAAAGTGTTCTTTATGTTTAAGTTAGAGCCTGTTTTGCTTATTCCTAGTCACATCTCACAGCAGACACCAGGTGAGGGTATTTTCATGGGGGGCACTGGCTTGTGCCAGGCTCAAACCATGACAGATACGCAGGATGGTTCCCAGATGAAAAGTGGCTGCAGTGCCAAGTCGGGCTGGTTTGATAGTACCAAGTGTCTCCTGCAATCTGCCAGCCAGAAGATGGGCAGGTCTGTTTTATTCCAGGGAAAAGGACGTAGTATTTGTTTGGGGACCTGTGTCTGGGAGTGGCCGCTGGCTCCTGAAAATCCACAATACGCAGGATGGTTCCCACATGAAAGGTGGCACCAGCGTCGAGTCGGGCTGGTTTGATAGAGTCAAGTGGCTCCTGCAATCTTCCAGCCAGAAGCGGGGTGGGTTAGTTTTGTTTGCCAGGGAAAAGGGCCGTGGTTTGTGTTTGGGGGCCTGTGGCTGGAGTGGCCGGGTGGCTCCAGAAAATCCACGATACGCAGGATGGTTCCCAGATGAAAGGTGGCAGCAGTGCCCAGTCGGGCTGGATTGATAGAGGCAAGTGGCTCCTGCAATCTGCCAGCCAGATGACGGGCAGGTCAGTTTTACTTCCAGGGAAAAGGGCCGTAGTTTGTGTTTGGGGCCTGTGGCTGGGAGTGTCCGGCTGGCTCCTGAAAATCCACGATACGCAGGATGGTTCCCAGATGAAAGGTGGCACCAGTGCCAAGTCGGGCTGGTTTGATAGAGGGAAGTGGCTCCTGCAATCTGCCAGCCAGAAGCGGGGCGGGTGAGTTTTCCTTGCCAGGGAAAAGGGCCGTGGTTTGTGTTTGGGGGCCTGTGGCTGGGAGTGGCCGGCTGGCTCCTGAAAATCCACGATACGCAGGATGGTTCCCAGATGAAAGGTGGCACCAGTACCGAGTCGGGCTGTTTTGATAGAGAGAAGTGTCTCCTGCAATCTGCCAGCCAGAAGCGGGGCGGGTGAGTTTTCTTTGCCAGGGAAAAGGGCCGTAGTTTGTGTTCGGGGCCTGTGGTGGGGGTGTCCGGCTGGCTCCCGAAATCCGGTACCAGGGGGTTCCAGATGAAAAGGGGGGACCCCCGGGCAAATGGGCAGGTTTGATAACCCCAATGGCTCCCCCCCAATTTCCGCCGAGCGGGGGGGGGAGTTTTTTCCAGGGAAAAAGGGGCCCCCGTTTGTGTTTGGGGGCCTGGGTGGGGGTGCCGGTGGTCCTGAAAAAAACCACGATCCGGGGTGGGGTTTCCCGATGAAGGGGGCCCCCAGGCCAAATGGGGTGGTTTTATAGAGGAAGTGGGGGCCCCCCCCAAACCTGCCAAGGGGGCGGTAGGGTTTTTTCCCTTCCAGGAAAAAAGGCCCGGGGGTTTGTTTTGGGGGCCGTGGTGGGGTGGCCGGTGGCTCCTGAAAAAACACTACCCGGTGGTTCCCAGATTAAAGGTTGGGGGGGGCCCCCCAGTGCGGTTTTTTAAAAAGGGCCCTGCAAAATTTTGCCAGAAGCGGGGCGGGGAAATTTTTTTTTTCCCGGGAAAAGGGCGTGGTTTTTTGGGGCCTGTGGCTGGGAGTGCCCCTGGCTCCTGAAAATCACATACGAGGATGGTTCCAAGAAAGGTGGACCGTGCCGGGCGGCTGGTTGTAGAGGGGGTGGGGTCCCGCAATCTGCCCCGAGCGGGGGGGGGAGTTTTTCTTCCAGGGGGAAAAAAGGGCCCCCCGGGGTTTTTTTTGGGGGCCCCCGGTGGGGGCCCCGGGGGTCCCCCAAAAACCACGATACCGGATGGTTCCCCCATGAAAGGGGGGAAGTTCCAGTGGGTGGTTGAAAAGGGAAATGGTCCTGCAAAGCCGCCAGAATTTCGGGGGGTATTTTTTTTAGGGAAAAAGGCCCCCGGGTTTTTTTGGGGTTTTGGGGGGGCCGTGGTGGGAGTGGCCCGGGGGGTCCTGAAAATCCCGTTGCAGGGGGTTTTCCCAAAGAAAGGGGCCCGTGCCAAATCGGTGGGTTTTATAGAGGGGGTGGCTCCTGCAATCTGCCAGCCAGAAACGGGGGGGGGATTTTCCTTCCCCCGGAAAAAGGGGGCCCCCGGGTTTTTGTTCGGGGGCCTTTTTGGGGAGTGGCCGGCTGGCTCCTGGGAAAAACCCCCCTGCAGGGGTTTTTAGATGAAAGTGGCCCCCCCCAAATTTTGGGGTGGTTTTAAGCCCCAAAAAGGGTTTCCCCCCCAAATTTCCAGCCAGAAAAGGGGGGGTTGTTTTTTTTCCCCGGGAAAAAGGGGGCCCCCGTTTTGTTTTGGGGGGTTTTGGGGGATGGCCGGTGGGGCCTTTAAAATCCCTCGGGGTTTGGGCCCGAAAGGTGGCACCGTTTTCCAAGTGGGGTGGTTTGATAGGGAAGTGGCTCCTGAAAAAGCCAGCCAGAAACGGGGGGTCCGTTTTTCTTCCAGGGGGGAAAAAGGGGGTGGGGTTTTTTTGGGGGGGGTGGTGGGGGGCCGGTTTGGGGGCCCGAAAATCCCCATACGCCGGTGGTTTTTCCCGGGGAAAGGGTGGCACCGTGCCCGTTGGGGGGGTTTTTATTACAAGTGGGGCCCCCAAAATTTCCCGCCAGTGGGGCAGGGCAGTTTTACTTCCCGGGAAAGGGCCGTTTTTTTTGGGGGCGTGGCTGGAGTGCCGGTGGCTCCCGAAAATCCACAAAAGGGTGGTCCCAGAAAGGTTTGGGACCAGGCCAAGTGGGGGTTGATAACAAGTGGGCCCGCAACCCAGCCAGAAGGGGCGGGGGATTTTTTTCCCGGGAAAAAGGGGGCCCCCTTTTTTTTGGGGCTGTGGGTGGGAGTGGGGCTGGCTCCGAAATCCAAAATACGCGAGGTTTCCCGAAGGTGGCACCCTGCCAAGTGGGCTGGTTGATAGGGCAAGGGGCCCCGCAATCTGCCAGAGGGGGGGGTTAGTTTTTTTCCAGGGGGAAAAAAGGGGCCCCCGTTTTTTGTTTTGGGGGCCTGTGGCTGGGAGTGGCCCTGGCTCCTGAAAATCCCGTACGCAGGATTTCCCCCGATGAAAGGGTGGCACCCGGCCCAAAAAAAGGTGGTTTTTAGGGGAAGTGGCTCCCGCAATTCCCGCCAGAACGGGGGGGGGTGGTTTTCTTTTCCAGGGGAAAAAAGGGGGGGGTTTTTTTCGGGTGCCCCCGGGAGGAGTGGCCCCGGGGGGGGCCCCGAAAAACCCATACGAGGATGGTTCCCCGTGAAAAAGTGGCACAGTGCCAAGTTGGGTGGTTTGCGAGAGCCAATGGTTCTGAATCTGCCAGCAAAGATGGGCAGTTTTTTTATTCAGGGAAAAGGCGTTTTTTGTTTGGGGCTTGGGCTGGAGTGGGGGTGGCTCTTTAAAATCCCCCCCATACGCAGGTGGTTCCCCGAAAGGGGCACCAGTGCCCGTGGTGGGGTTTTTTTTGAGGGAAGTGGTCTGCAAACTGCCGCCAAAGGGGGGGGGGAGTTTTCTTTTTTTGGGAAAAGGGGGCCCCCGGGTTTTTTTTGGGGCCTGTGGCTAGGGGGGGCCCCGGGGGCTCCGAAAACCCCGAACGCAGGATGGTTCCCCGATGAAAAAGGGGGCAAATAGTGCCAATTGGGGGGTTTGGGTGAGGGAAGGGGGTCCCCGCAAACTGCCCGCCCCAAAAAAAGGGGAGGTCAGTTTTACTTTTCCCGGGAAAAAAGGGGGGGATTTGTGTTTGGGGCCTGGGCTGGGGGGGGCGGGTGGGGTTTCCCGAAAACACGATTTGCAGGATGGTTCCAGATGAAAGGTGGCACCGTGCCAAGTTGGGGGGGGGGTTTTAAGAGGGGGGTGGCTCTGCCAAAATTTCCCGCCAGAGACGGGCAGGGCCCTTTTTCCCTTTCCCGGGAAAAAGGCCCTAGTTTTTTTTTGGGTTTTGGGGGGGCCCGGGCTGGAGTGGGGCCGGGTTTTGGGCCCGAAAATTCCCCCATAAACAGGGGAAAGGGTTTCCCCATTAAAGGGGCACCAGTGCCAAGTTGGGAGGTTTTATATTACCAAGTGGGTGTACCCAAAGTGCCAGCCCGATGATGGGGGGCGTTTTTTTTTCCAGGAAAAGGGCCGGATAATTTTGGGGGTTGGGCTGGGAAATGGCCCCGGGGGGGGTCCTGAAAATCCCAAAACCCCCGGGGGGGGTCCCGACCCCAAAAGGGGGACCAGTGCCCCAAAAAGGCTTGGGTTTTTAGAGGGGGAAAAAGGGGCCTGCAATCTGCCAGCCAAGGGAAACGGGGGGGTGAGTTTTGTTTTTTTAGGGGAAAAAAGGGGCCTGGGGTTTTTGTTGGGGGCCCCCGGCTGGGATGGCCGGCGGGGTCCTGAAAACCACGGGGTACCAAAAATGGTTCCCAGATTTAAAGTGGCCCCCGTGGTGGCTGGATTGGGTAGAGGCAAAAAAGGGGGTGCAATCGCCCGCCAGTGAGGGCAGGGGCGTTTTACTTCCGGGGGAAAAATTTTTGGGGGGGGTTTCCCCCCCCCCCCGGGGGGGGGGTTTGGGGGGTTTCGTGGCCCCGGGGGGGGGGGGCCCTTTGGGGGGGGTTTTTTGGGGGCCCCCGGGGGGGGGGGTCCCCGAAAAACCCCGATACCGGATGGTTTTCCCCCCTGAAAAGGTGGCACCAGGGTTCCAAGGGGGGGTGGGATTTTTTTTAAAAAAAAGGGGGGAAAAGGGGGGGCTTCCTGGCCCAAAAAAAAACCCCCAAGGCCCCGATGAAAGGGGCCCCGGGGTCAGGGGGTTTTAAAACTTCCCAAAGGGGAAAAGGGCCGGGAAAATTTTTGGTTTGGGGGTGTGGGTGGGAAATGGCCGGGGTGGCTCCTGAAAACCCGATAGCAGGATGGTTCCCCGAGAAAAGGTTTGGGACCAAATGCCAATTTTGGGGGGTTTTTTAAAATTTTTAAAAGGGTGCGCAGTGTGCCCCCCCCGAGAAAGGGCAGGGCAGTTTTTTTCCAGGAAAAGGGCTGTAGATTTTTTCGGGACTGGTGGGGGGAGTGGCGGTGGCTCCTTTAAAAAAACCCCGTACTCAGGATGGGTTTCCCCCCTGAAAAAGGGGGCCCCCAGTGCGAGTCGGGCTGGTTTTTATAGAGGCAAGTGGCTCCCCCCAAACTGCCCGCAGAAAAGTGGCAGGGGGCAGTTTTAAATTTCCCGGGGGAAAAAGGGCCCCTTATTTTTTTTGGGGGCCCGTGGTGGGAGTGGGGCTGGCTCCCGAAAAACCCTGAAACAGGATGGTTCCCCGATGAAAGGTGGGACCATGCCGAGTAGGCTGGTTTGATAGAGGGAAGGTCTCCCCCCCAAAAAGCCAGCCCGAAGGGGGGCGGGGGATTTTGTTTGCCCGGGAAAAAGGGGGTGTTTGTGTTGGGGGCCTGTGGTGGGAGGGGCCGGCTGGGTCCTGAAAAAACCATGATACCAGGATTTTGGGTTTCCCGTTTAAAGGTGGCACGTCGGTTTTCTCGGTGTTTGAGGGGTGGGGAAAAAAACCCAGGTGGCCCGGGGGGCCCCCTGCGTAAACGAAAAAAGGGGGGAAAAAAAGGCTTTTATTTTTTTCTTTTGGTTTATGTTTTTAAAATTTTTTTTCTAAAAAAAGTTCTTTTTTCGAACCCAAAAAAACTGCCAGCAGTAGCCATGGGCAACTTTTCCCTCCCCTGCCCCCACGTATCTTTAACCCCCCTTTACGTATACAATATTTACATTTTTCCCCCCAAAAAAAAACTATTTTTAAAAGGGGTACTTAGTAATAACCATTTCCCAAAGGGGCCACCGTGGCCAAAAGGTGATGGAGGAGAGGAGGGGAAAAAAAAGGAGGGGGGACAACCCCAATTCCTCCCTTTCTCCTTAAACCCCCTGTAATTTAAACCTAAAAAACCCCCCTTTTTTACCCCCTAATTAGTAATCTTTCCACCCCACCCCGGGGAGGGGCCCTTTTTATCCCTTTAAAAAAGGGTCGTTTTCCCCCCCTAGGGTCAAAGCCTGGGCCCCAGCATTTGGCAACATTCCCGGACTCCCGGGGGCCCCCCCCAAAGGGGGGGCTCGGGGGGGGCCCGGATCCAGAATTTAAAAAAGAGATCCCCCTTCCCCCTTTGTTTGCACCAAGGAACCCTTTTTTTTTTCAATCGATTCATGACATCTGGGGGCGACATGGATGGGATAGGAAAAAAATATTAAAAACATAAAATCCTAAAATATTAAAAACAAAAAACCTACCCTTAAAAAATTTTTCTTTCCCAAAAGGGGGGAAATTCAAAGAAATCTGCCCCTTTAAAAATTTTCCCCCCCCAAAAGGGAAAAAATGTCAAAGAAATCTGCCCCTTTAAAAATTTCCCCCCCCAAAAGGGAGGGCATGTCAAAAAAAAATTTTTAGTGTCAATATATATCCTTTGCGTTTTTTCCCGGAATTTGGGGGAAATTTTCCTATTGCCTATTGCAATTTTAAGATCCCCCGGAGAAAAACCCCCCCGAGTCTTCGTCCTTTTACAGAAAAATTCAAGCCCCCCAAAAAGAAAAAAACCCCCCCCCCCGTCTTTCCCTTCCCCCTTTTTTTCTTCTTAGTTATCCCCTTTTCAGTCTGAGTCCCGCTTTTGTCTGAGTATTCTTTTTTCTTTATTTGTTGAGGAAAAACGCTGCATGTTGCCCATCGTTACGAAGTGATACTGTAGCCCCGCTGAACCGATCCCCGGGTGTTTTTACTTTGGCATTCCCCCCCGAGGGCGCCCTTTTTCCCGGGTCCCTGGTGGGAGACTGCATGAAACAACGCCCCTTTTTCCGCCGATTTTTGCTGTTGAAAACCCCCCCTTTAGAACCCCGGGGGTTTTTTGTTTTTTGATTCAAAATAACAATAGGGTTAAAAAACACACGCCCCCCCCGGGGGGGGGAGGCTTGGGGCTCCCAGGGTTTTTACCAAAAAGGGACCAAGTCTGGAGAGGGCCCCCCCTCGCCCGAGACGTCACCGTGGGTTTGGGCCCCCCCCCGCCCGCGCTCTTTACTCTGCACATGCGTGCTTTCCCAGCCGCTCTCTGGGGCTCTCCCGAGGTAATTTTTCCCTCTCCCTTTTTGTTTTCCCCCTCTGAATTTTCCCCCCCGGGTCTGCCCCTTTACTTTTTCTCCTCCTCCTCCGACGCTGTGTGGGACCGGGTATTTTAATAATATTTCTTGCTCTTTTTCTCCCAAAAGCATTTTCCCCTCGGCCTTTTAAGGCCCGAGCTAATTTTTTCTTTCCGGGGCCTTGCCCCCCCCTCTTTCAGAGAGGCCTCCCCCCGGACGTCTGCTGCGTCTGGGGGTCCTGGAATTTTTGTTTGCATAGAAATCCCTTCCAGCATTATTCTTGCAGGAGGGCAGCAGCTTCAACACTGTCTCATCTTTTTTAGTAGCTAAGAAATATAAGTGTCTATTTATTTCCTGCCAGAACCCCACTTCAAATAGCAGGCACGTTTCTGCCAGTGGGTAGTTTAGCCTTGCCCATAGTAATAATTGTTTTAATTCTTTCTTTGGAATTCCCTCTGTATACGTTTCAGTCACACCCTGTAGGGCGGACAAAATTTCCGTTGTTCCTGGGAAAGTGTGCCTCCATGTTTTATTTTTCAGGCTTTCTTACCCAATCTGTCGTTCGAGCAGTCTGGAGTCTCGGTCTCTGTCCAGCGTCAGAGGGAGGTCCCAGGGGCCTTCTGGTTCCGTCGGGTGTTCTGTAGAATTGTTTCGGCAGAAATGAGAGGGGAAATTTCAGTGACTGCTGTTTTTTTGAGTCTTGTTGGCTTTTTTTTTTTTCTTCTTCCTCTTTTTCTTCAGGGCTTTGAGGGTGGTGGTGGTGCCCAGCCAGGGACCGCCAAATGTCCCGGGTTTTCTCGGCTGTTTTTTAGGGGCCTGGGAAAGGCCGAGGTGGCCTTGGGGCAGCCT
>NW_026993372.1:0-14927 GCF_028769735.1 Zonotrichia leucophrys gambelii
TTTTTTTTTTTTTTTTTGGGGGGTTTTTTGTAAAAATTCGCAATTCCCCCAGATGGGGGGGCGTTTTTTTCGGGGAAAAAAGGGCTAGTTTTTTTGGGGCGTGGGGGGTGGGCGGCCCCGAAAACCCCAAATACGGGGTCCCAAAAAGGGGCAAGTCCCATGGGGGCTTTTGATAGGGAAGTGGCCCCCAAATTCCGCCGAAGGGGGTTGTTTTTTTAGGGAAAAGGGCCTGGTTTTTTTTTTGGGGCCGGGGTGGAGGGGCCCGGCGGCCCCTAAAAACCACGAGCGGGGGGTTCCAGATAAAAGGGTTGGCACCGTCCGAGTCGGGTGTTTTTAGGGAAGTGCTCCTGCAATCTCCCGCCAGAGCGGGGAGGGTGAGTTTTGTTTGCCGGGGGAAAAACCCGGGGTTTTTGTTCGGGGGCCTTGGCTGGGGTGGCCCGGCTGGTCCTGAAATCCAGATACCGGGAGGGTTTCCAGATGAAAGGTGGCCCCCAGTCCCATCGGGCGGGTTGAAGAGAAGTGGCCCCTGAATTGGCCGATGCGGGGGGTTTGTTTTACTTCAGGGAAAAGGCGTGGTTTGGTTTTTGGGGGCCTGTGGTTGGGTGGCGGCTGGCCCTGAAAACCACGATACCGGATGGTTCCAGATGAAAGGGGCCCCATGCCGGGCGGGCGGGTTTTGAAGAGAAAAGGGGGGCCCCTGCAATCTCACAGAGCGGGGGGTAGTTTTTTTTTCCGGGGAAAAAGGGCCGTGGTTTGTGTTCGGGGGCCTGTGGTGGGGTGGGGGCGGGGTCCTGAAAATCCACGTACCAGGATGGTTCCCAGATGAAGTGGCCCCAGCCTGGGGGAGTGATAGAGGAAGGCTCTGCAATTGCCAGCCAGATAGGGCAGTCGTTTATTTCCCAGGAAAGGGCCCGGGGTTTGTGTCGGGGCCTGTGGTGGGTTTTGGGGGGGGCGGCTCCTGAAAATCCACGATACGCAGGAGGGTTTCCCCGGAAAAGGTGCCCCGTCCCAAGTGGGCGGTTGATAACAAGTGGCTCGCAATTGCCACCCAGATAGGGGAGGTCATTTTTATTCCAGGGAAAAGGGCGTAGTTTGATTTTGGGGGCAGTGGCTGGGGGGGGGGCTGGCCCTGAAAACCCACATAGCAGGTTTTTTTCCCCAGAAAAAGGTGGCACCAGTGCCAATGGGGTGGATTATAGGCAAGGGCCCCTGCAATCTGCCACCCAAGCGGGGGGGTGAGTTTTCTTTCCAGGGAAAGGGCCCGGGTTTTTGGGTTTTGGGGGCCTGTGGCTGGGAGTGGGGGGGGGGGCTCCGAAAAACGATGCAGTGTTCCAGATGAAAGGTGGCCCCAGTGCCGTGGCGGTTGTTTAAGAAAAGTGGCTCCTGAAAATTCCCAGCCAGATGAGGGGGCAGGTCTTTTAAATTCCCCGGGGAAAGGGGGCCCGGGTTTTTTTTGGGGGGGCCTGTGGCTGGGATGGCGGCTGGCCCCTGAAAATCCACATAGCGGATGGCCCCGAAAGGTGGACATCCCAAGTGGGGATTGATAACAAGGGCTCCTGAAATTGCACCCAATGAGGGAAGGTGTTTTTACTTCCGGGGGAAAAGGGCGAAATTTTTTTTTTTGGGACTTGGGCTGGGAGGGGCCGGTGGCTCCTAAAAACACTTTTAAGTGGTCCCCAGCCCCAAGGGGCACAGTCCCAAGTGGGGTGGTTTGATGAGGCAAGGGGGTCTGAAATCTCCCCGGGTGAGGGGCAGGTTTTTTTAAATTCCCGGGGGAAAGGGCCCTTTTGTTTTTTTTGGGGGGCCGTGGTTGGGGGCCGGCTGCTCCTGAAAATCCACGTGCAGGGTGGTTCCCCGATGAAAAGGTGGGGACCCGTGCCCAAATTGGGGGGTTTAATATTACCAAAGGGGTGGCAATGTGCCCGCCAGATGAGGAGGTCAGTTTTTTCCAGGGAAAAAGGGCCCGGTGGTTTTTTGGGGCTTTTGGTGGGATGGCCCGGTGGCTCCTGAAAACCCGGACCAGGGTGGTTCCCCGTGAAAAGGGGGCACCAGTGCCAAGTGGGCGGTTTGATAACAAAGGGGTCTGCAATTGCAACCCGAGAGGGCAGGTTTTTTTTAATTCCCGAAAGGGCCTAGATTTTTTGGGACTGTGGTGGGTGGCCGGGTGGTCCTGAAATCCACAAAACGCAGGATGGTTCCAGATCAAGGTGGTAGCCCGCGCCCAAATCGGGCTGGGTTTGATAGAGGCAAGTGGCTCCTGCAATTGCCAGCCAGATGACGGGCAGGTCAGTTTTAATTCCAGGGGAAAAGGGCCGTAGTTTTGTTTGGGGACTGTGGCTGGGGGTGGTCGGTGGCTCCTGAAAATCCACGTACACAGGATGGTTCCCAGATGAAAGGTGGCACCAGGGCCGAGTCAGGTTGGTTTGATAGAGGCAAGTGTCCTGCAATCTGCCAGCCAGAAGCGGGGCGGGTGAGTTTTGTTTGCCAGGGAAAAAGGGCCGTGGTTTGTGTTTGGGGGCCTGTGGCTGGGAGTGGCCGGCTGGCTCCTGAAAATCCACGATACGCAGGATGGTTCCCAGATGAAAGGTGGCACCAGTGCCAAGTTGGGCTGGTTTAATATTACCAAGTGGCTGCTGCAATGTGCCAGCCAGATGATGGGCAGGTCTGTTTTAATTCCAGGGAAAAGGGCCGTAGTATTTGTTTGGGGTCTGTGGCTGGGAGTGGCCGGCTGGCTCCTGAAAATCCACGATACGCAGGATGGTTCCCAGATGAAAGGTGGCACCAGTGCCAAGTCGGGCTGGATTGATAGAGGCAAGTGGCTCCTGCAATCTGCCAGCCAGAAGATGGGCAGGTCAGTTTTAATTCCAGGGAAAGGGGCCGTAGTTTGTGTTTGGGGGCCTGTGGCTGGGAGTGGCTGGCTGGCTCCTGAAAATCCACGATACGCAGGATGGTTCCCAGATGAAAAGTGGCAGCAGTGCCAAGTCGGGCTGGTTTGATAGTACCAAGTGGCTCCTGCAATCTGCCAGCCAGAAGATGGGCAGGTCTGTTTTAATTCCAGGGAAAAGGGCCGTAGTATTTGTTTGGGGGCCTGTGGCTGGGAGTGGCCGGCTGGCTCTTGAAAATCCACAATACGCAGGATGGTTCCCAGATGAAAGGTGGCACGGGTTTCGAGTCGGGTGGTTTGATAGAGTCAAGTGCCTACTGCAATTTCCAGCCAGAAGCGGGGTGGGTTAGTTTTGTTTGCAAGGGAAAAGGGCCGTGGTTTGTGTCGGAGGCCTGTGGCTGGGAGTGGCCGGCTGGCTCCTGAAAATCACGATACGCAGGATGGTTCCCAGATGAAAAGTGGCACCAGTGCCGAGTCGGGCTGTTTTGATATGGGGAAGTGGCTCCTGCAACCTGCCAGCAGAAGCGGGTCGGGTGAGTTTTGTTTGCCAGGGAAAAGGGCCGTGGTTTCTGTTCAGGGGCCTGTGGCTGGGAGTGGCCGGCTGGCTCCTGAAAATCCACGATACGCAGGATGGTTCCCAGATGAAAGGTGGCACCAGTGCCGAGTCGGGCTGGATTGATAGAGCCAAGTGGCTCCTGCAATGTGCCTGCCAGATGACGGGGAGGTTAGTTTTACTTCCAGGGAAAAGGGCCGTGGTTTGTGTTTGGGGGCCTGTGGCTGGGAGTGGCCGGCTGGCTCCTGAAAATCCACGATACGCAGGATGGTTCCAGATGAAAAAATGGCAGCTGTGCCAAGTCGGGCTGGTTGATAGTATCAAGTGGCTCCTGCAATCTGCCAGCCAGAAGATGGGCAGGTCTGTTTTAATTCCCGGGAAAAGGGCCGTAGTATTTGTTTGGGGGGCTGTGGCTGGGAGTGGCCGGCTGGCTCCTGAAAATGCACAATACGCAGGATGGTTCCAGATGAAAGGTGGCACGAGTTTCGAGTCGGGCTGGTTTGATAGAGTCAAGTGCCTACTGCAATCTTCCAGCAGAAGCGGGGTGGGTTAGTTTTGTTTGCAAGGGAAAAGGGCCGTGGTTTGTGTCCGAGGGTCTGTGGTGCGAGTGGCCGGCTGGCTCCTGAAAATCCACGATACGCAGTATGGTTCCCAGATGAAAAGTGGCACCAGTGCCGAGTCGGGCTGGTTTGATAGACGCAAGTGGCTCTGCAATCTGCCAGCCAGAAGCGGGGCGGTGGGTTTTGTTTGCGAGGGAAAAGGGCCGTGGTTTGTGTTCGGGGGCCTGTGGCTGGGAGTGGCCGGCTGGCTCCTGAAAATCCACGATACGCAGGATGGTTCCCAGATGAAAGGTCGCACCAGTGCCGAGTCGAGCTGGATTGATAGAGGCAAGTGGCTCCTGCAATCTGCCAGCCAGATGACGGGCAGGTCAGATTTACTTCCAGGGAAAAGGGCCGTGGTTTGTGTACGGGGGCCTGTGGTGGAGTGGCCAGCTGGCTCCTGAAAATCCACGATACGCAGGATGGTTCCCAGATGAAAGGTGGCACCATTGCCGAGTCAGGCTGGTTGCATAGAGGCAAGTGGGTCCTGCAAACTTCCAGCCAGAAGCGGGGCGGGTGAGTTTTGTTTGCCAGGGAAAAGGGCCGTGGTTTGTGTTCGGGGGCCTGTGGCTGGGAGTGGCTGGTGGCTCCTGAAAATCCACGATACGCAGGATGGTTCCCAGATGAAAGGTGGAGCCAGTGCCAAGTTGGGCTGGTTTGAGATAGCCAAGTGGTTCCTGCAATCTGCCAGCCAGAAGATGGGCAGGTCTGTTTTAATTCAGGGGAAGGGGCCGTACATTTGATTGCGGGCCTGTGGCTGGGAGTGGCCGGCTGGCTCCTGAAAATCCACGATACGCAGGATGGTTCCCAGATGAAAGGTGGCACCAGTGCCGAGTCGGGCTGAGGTGATAGAGGGAAGTGGCCCCTGCAATCTGCCAGCCAGATGACGGGCTGGTCAGTTTTACTTCTAGGGAAAAGGGCCGTGGTTTGTGTTCGGGGGCTGTGGCTGGGAGTAGCAGCTGGCTCCTGAAAATCCACGATACGCAGGATGGTTCCCAGGTGAAAGGTGGCACCAGTGCCAGACGGCAGGTTTCATATTACCAAGTGGCTGCTGCAATGTGCCAGCCACATGATGGGCAGGTCAGTTTTCCTTCCAGGGAAAGGGCCGTAGATTGTTTTTGGGGACTTGTGGCTGGGAGTGGCCGGCTGGCCCCTGAAAATCCACAATACGCAGGATGGCTCCCAGACCCAAGGTGGCACCAGTGCCAAGTCGGGCTGGTTTGATAGTACCAAGTGGCTCCTGCAATCTGCCAGAAAGAAGCGGATTGGTTAAATTTTGTTTGCCAGGGAAAAGGGCCGTACTTTGTTTCTGGGGGACTGTGGCTGGGAGTGGCCGGCTGGCTCCTGAAAATCCACGATACGCAGGATGGTTCCCAGATGAAAGGTGGCACCAGTGCCAAGCCGGGCTGGATTGATAGAGGCAAGTGGCTCCTGCAATCTGCCAGCCAGATGACGGGCAGGTCAGTCTTACTTCCAGGGAAAAGGGCCGTAGTTTGTGTTTGGGGGCCAGTGGCTGGGAGTGGCCGGCTGGCTCCTGAAAATCCACGATACGCAGGATGGTTCCCAGATGAAAAATGGCACCAGTGCGAAGTTGGGCTGGTCTGATATTACCAAGTGGCTGCTGCAATGTGCCAGCCAGATGACGGGCAGGTCAGTTTTACTTCCAGGGAAAAGGGCCGTAGATCGCTTTTGGGGACTTGTGGCTCGGAGAGGCCGGCTGGCCCCTGAAAATCCACAATACGCTGGATGGCTCCCAGAACCAAGGTGGCACCAGAGCCAAGTCGGGCTGGTTTGATAGAGGCAAGTGGCTCCTGCAATCTGCCAGCGAGATGATGGGCAGGTCAATTTTAATTCCAGGGAAAAGGGCCGTAGTATTTGTTTGGGGACCTGTGGCTAGGAGTGGCGGCTGGCTCCTGAATATCCACAATACGCAGGATGGTTCCCAGAAGAAAGGTGGCACCATTGCCGAGTCGGGCTGGTTTGATAGAGGCAAGTGGCTCCTGCAATCTGCCAGCAGAAGCGGGGTGGGTTAGATTTGTTTGCAAGGGAAAATGGCCGTGGTTTGTGTTTTGGGGCCTGTGGCTGGGAGTGGCCAGCTGGCTCCTGAAAATCCACGATACGCAGGATGGTTCCCAGATGAAAGGTGGCACCAGTGCCAAGTCGGGCAGGTTTGATAGAGGCAAGTGGCTCCTGCAATCTGCCAGCCAGATGACGGGCAGGTCAGTCTTACTTCCAGGGAAAAGGGCCGTAGTTTGTGTTTGGGGGCCAGTGGCTGGGAGTGGCCGGCTGGCTCCTGAAAATCCACGATACGCAGGATGGTTCCCAGATGAAAGGTGGCACCAGTGCCAAGTCGGGCTGGTTTGATAGAGGAAGTGGCTCCTGCAATCTACCAGCCAGATGACGGGCAAGTCAGTTTTACTTCCAGGGAAAAGGGCCGTGGTTAGTGTTCGGGGGCCTGTGGCTGGGAGTGGCCGGCTGGCTCCTGAAAATCCACGATACGCAGGATGGTTCCCAGATGAAAAATTGCACCAGTGCGAAGTTGGGCTGGTTTGATATTACCAAGTGGCTGCTGCAATGTGCCAGCCAGATGATGGGCAGGTCAGTTTTACTTCCAGGGAAAAGGGCCGTGGATTGTTTTTGGGGACTTGTGGCTGGGAGTGGCCAGCTGGCCCCTGAAAATCCACGATACGCTGGATGGCTCCCAGACCCAAGGTGGCACCAGTGCCAAGTCGGGCTGGTTTGATAGAGGCAAGTGTCTCCTGCAATCTGCCAGCCAGAAGCGGGGCGGGTAAGTTTTGTTTGCCAGGGAAAAGGGCCGTGGTTTGTGTTCGGGGGGCCTGTGGCTGGGAGTGGCCGGCTGGCTCCTGAAAATCCACGATACGCGGGATGGTTCCAGATGAAAGGTGGCACCAGTGCCGAGTCGGGCTGGATTGATAGAGGCAAGTGGCTCCAGCAATCTGCCCGCCAGATAACGGGCAGGTCAGTTTTACTTCCAGGGACAAGGGCCGTAGATTTGTTAGGGGGCCTGTGGCTGGGAGTGGCCGGTTGGCTCTGAAAATCCACAATACGCTGGATGGCTCCCAGATGAAAGGTGGCACCAGTGTCAAGTCGGGCTGGTTTGATATGGGGAAGTGGCTCCTGCAATCTGCCAGCCAGAAGCGGGGCGGGTGAGTTTTTTTTGCGAGGGAAAAGGGCCGTGGTTTGTGTTCGGGGGCCTGTGGCTGGGAGTGGCCGGCTGGCTCCTGAAAATCCACGATACGCAGGATGGTTCCCCGATGAATGGTGGCACCCGTGCCGAGTCGGGTGGATTGATAGAGGCAAGTGGCTCCTGCAATCTGCCAGCCAGAAGCGGGGCGGGTGAGTTTTGTTTGCCAGGGAAAAGGGCCGTGGTTTGTGTTCGGGGCCTGTGGCTGGGAGTGGCCGGCTGGCTCCTGAAAATCCACGATACGCAGGATGGTTCCCAGATGAAAGGTGGCACCAGTGCCGCGTCGGGCTGATTTGATAGAGGCAAGTGGCTCCTGCAATCTGCCAGCCAGAAGATGGGCAGGTCAGTTTTAATTCCAGGGAAAGGGGCCGTAGTTTGTGTTTGGGGGGCCTGTGGCTGGGAGTGGCCGGCTGGCTCCTGAAAATCCACGATACGCGGGATGGTTCCCAGATGAAAAGTGGCAGCAGTGCCAAGTCGGGCTGGTTTGATAGTACCAAGTGGCTCTGCAATCTGCCCGCCAGAGATGGGCCGGTCTGTTTTAATTCAGGGAAAAGGGCGTAGTATTTGTTTGGGGGGCTGTGGCTGGGAGTGGCCGGCTGGGCTCCTGAAAATCCACGATACGCAGGATGGTTCCCAGATGAAAGGTGCACGAGTTTCGAGTCGGGCTGGTTTGATAGAGTCAAGTGCCTACTGCAATCTTCCAGCCAGAAGCGGGGTGGGTTAGTTTTGTTTGCAAGGGAAAAGGGCCGTGGTTTGTGTCGGGGGCTGTGGCTGGGATTGGCCGGCTGGCTCCTGAAAATCCACGATACGCAGGATGGTTCCAGATGAAAAGTGGCACCAGTGCCGAGTCGGGCTGTTTTGATATGGGAAGTGGCTCTGCAACCTGCCAGCCAGAAGCGGGGCGGGTGAGTTTTGTTTGCCAGGGAAAAGGGACGTGGTTTCTGTTCACGGGCCTGTGGCTGGGAGTGGCCGTCTGGCTCCTGAAATCCACGATACGCAGGATGGCTCCAGATGAAAGGTGGCACCAGTGCCGAGTTGGGCTGGATTGATAGAGGCAAGTGGCTCCTGCAATCTGCCAGCCAGATGACGGGCAGGTCAGTTTTACTTCCAGGGAAAAGGGCCGTAGTTTGTGTGTGGGGGCCTGTGGCTGGGAGTGGCCGTCTGGCTCCTGAAAATCCACGATACGCAGGATGGTTCCAGATGAAAGGTGGCACCAGTGCCGAGTCGGGCTGGTTTGATAGAGGCAAGTGGCTCCTGCAATCTGCCAGCCAGAAGCGGGGCGCGTGAGTTTTGTTTGCCAGGGAAAAAGGGCCGTGGTTTGTGTTTGGGGGCCTGTGGCTGGGAGTGGCCGGCTGGCTCCTGAAAATCCACGATACGCAGGATGGTTCCCAGATGAAAGGTCGCACCAGTGCCAAGTCGGGCTGGATTCATAGAGTCAAGTGGCTCCTGCAATCTGCCAGCTAGATGACGGGCATGTCACTCTTACTTCCAGCGAAAAGGGCCGTAGTTTTGTTCGGGGGCCTGTGGCTGGGAGTGGCCGGCTGGCTCCTGAAAATCCACGATACGCAGGATGGTTCCCAGATGAAAGGTGGCACCAGTGCCCAGTCGCGTGGATGGATAGAGCCAAGTGGCTCCGGCAATCTGCCAGCCAGATGACGGGCAGGTCAGTTTTACTTCCAGGGAAAAGGGCCGTGGTTTGTGTTCGGGGGCCTGTGGCTGGGAGTGGCCGGTTGGCTCCTGAAAATCCACGATACGCAGGATGGTTCCCAGATGAAAGGTGGCACCAGTGCCAAGTTGGGCAGGTTTGATATTACCAAGTGGCTGCTGCAATCTGCCAGCCAGATGATGGGCAGGTCAGTTTTACTTCCAGGGAAAAGGGCCTAGATTGTTTTTGGGGACTTGTGGCTGGGAGTGGCCAGCTGGCCCCTGAAAATCCACAATACGCTGGATGGTTCCCAGATGAAAGGTGGCACCAGTGTCAAGTCGGGCTGGTTTGATAGAGGCAAGTGGCTCCTGCAATCTGCCAGCCAGAAGCGGGGTGGTTAAGTTTTGTTTGCCAGGGAAAAGGGCCGTGGTTTGTGTTCGGGGCTGTGGCTGGGTGTGGCCGGCTGGCTCCTGAAAATCCACGATACGCAGGATGGTTCCCAGATGAAAGGTGGCACCAGTGCCGAGTCGGGCTGGATTGATAGAGGCAAGTGGCTCCTGCAATCTGCCAGCCAGATGAGGGGCAGGTCAGTTTGCTTTCATGGAAAAGGGCCGTAGGTTGTGTTTGGGGGGCCTGTGGCTGGGGGTGGCCGGCTGTCTCTGAAAATCCACGATACGCAGGATGGTTCCAGATGAAAGGTGGCACCAGTGCCGAGTCGGGCTGGTTTGATAGAGGCAAGTGGCTCCTGCAATCTGCCAGCCAGAAGCGGGGCGGGTGAGTTTTGTTTGCCAGGGAAAAGGGCCGTGGTTTTTGTTCGGGGGCCTGTGGCTGGGAGTGGCCGGCTGGCTCCTGAAAATCCACGATACGCAGGATGGCTCCCAGATGAATGGTGGCACCAGTGCCAAGTTGTGCTGGTTTGAGAGAGCCAAGTGGTTCCTGCAATCTGCGAGCCAGAAGATGGGCAGGTCAGTTTTACTTCCAGGGAAAGGGGCCGTAGTTTGTGTTCGGGGGCATGTGGCTGGGAGTGGCCGGCTGGCTCCTGAAAATCCAAGATATGCAGGATGGTTCCCAGATGAAAAGTAGCAGCAGTGCCAAGTCAGGCTGGTTTGATAGTACCAAGTGGTTCCTGCAATCTGCGAGCCAGAAGATGGGCAGGTCAGTCTTACTTCCAGGGAAAAGGGCCGTAGTTTTTGTTCGGGGGCCTGTGGCTGGGAGTGGCCGGCTGGCTCCTGAAAATCCACGATACGCAGGATGGTTCCCAGATGAAAGGTGGCACCAGTGCCGATTTAGGTGGATGGATAGAGTCAAGTGGCTCCTGCAATCTGCCAGCTAGATGACGGGCATGTCAGTCTTACTTCCAGGGAAAAGGGCCGTAGATTTGTTAGGGGGCCTGTGGCTGGGAATGGCCGGTTGGCTCCTGAAAATCCACGATACGCTGGATGGCTCCCAGATGAAAGGTGGCACCAGTGTCAAGTCGGGCTGGTTTTGATATGGGGAAGTGGCTCCTGCAATCTGCCAGCCAGAAGCGGGGCGGGTGAGTTTTTTTTGCCAGGGAAAAGGGCCGTGGTTTGTGTTCGGGGGCCCTGTGGTGGAGGGGCCCGGCTGGCCCCTGAAAATCCACGATACGCAGGATGGTTCCCAGATGAAAGGTGGCACCAGTGCCGAGTCGGGCTGGATTGATAGAGGCAAGTGGCTCCTGCAATCTGCCAGCCAGAAGCGGGGCGGGTGAGTTTGTTTGCCAGGGAAAAGGGCCGTGGTTTGTGTCAGGGGCCTGTGGCTGGGAGTGGCTGGCTGGCTCCTGAAAATCCACGATACTCAGGATGGTTCCCAGCCCCAAGGGAGCACCAGTGCCAAGTCAGGCTGGTTTGATAGAGGCACGTTGCTCCTGCAATCTGCCATCCTGAAGCGGATCGGGTGAGTTTTTTTTCAAGGGAAAAGGGCCGCCCTTTTTCTTTGGGGTTCTGTGGCTGGTAGGGGCAGCTGGCTCTGAAAATCCACGATACGCAGTCCCTTGCTGGCTCTGTGCAATGTTGGCCTGATTTGGCTGTGTCAATATCCCCTCCATTACTCAGTTGAAAGAAATCTTGTGGCCTAAGGGTTCTCACAGAAGATTGGTAGAATTTATCTATTTTTTGGATTTGTTTTATTCTTTTTTCTGTACCGCTTACTTCTCTCCACTTTCTGAGAACTTTGGCCCTTATTTTGTTGACCTAATGTAAAATTCTCGAAGTAATGTAAGAAAAGCCAGTAAAGAAAGGCAAATTTGTTAATTGCAGGTGGAAAGGGGAGGCCAACAAAACAAGCAAAAGAACAATAATAATGAAATGCTCCCTGTCTTCTGTGAAAAATAGAGCACAGACAAGAAAGAGCAAGTGCTAATTCTCACTAGAGAAACGCACTTTATCTGTCTTAAGTAATTTCCCGGGGCATTTCTTGCATTTTTCTCATGCCAAAATATTAATCATTGAGGTGTCCCTTTCCTCTTTCTGGAATACGCTAGGAAGATGGCTGTGTCATTGCTGACAAGCTGCTATTCTCAGAGGTGTCCAGCTGAAAGTCCTAGATCAATGGATTTCCTCTGTCACTTTGATATGGCATGACTTACAGTTTCAGACACTTAACTTGCCAGCCTTACAATTCTTTGCCCATTGAATGGTCAGATAGGCTCCTTGGCAAACTGGCTGTTGTAAGGACATGAAACTATGCAGAATTTGTACCATGAGATGATGCCAAATGAGTCACGCCGGTAGATTCACTAGGACATGCAAGACGTGAGAGCACAAGAAGAGAGTACACAAGAAGACAGTCCAATCTCCTTTTTTCTGAAACACTGTAGCGATCAAATTGAACACAAATCCCCTGGGCTCCTTCTTGCAAAAGCCTAGGATTCTTTTTGTGTTCACGTCTGGAATATTTAGCTTTGGATCACAGCAGAATGCAGATGACAAAACGAGGCCTTTTAAGTCACATCCAGTATGAAGCAGCATGAAAGAAGAAAGCAGCTGAGAGTGCCAACCCTGCTAGGGAATCTCAGTATTCCTCTTGACATTAGCAGAAATTTTAAATGAGTCTCTGAAAATGACAAAGGAGGCAGAAGAAAAGGGAGCGATGACTCTCTTGCATAGTGTTTCCTAACAGGGATCTTCAAAATGTAAAGATTGTATCATCTTTCAATGAAGGAAGGTATGAAAACAACAGGAAGGAAATGGCATCAATGCTAGAAAGATTCTGGGCAGTGTACTTCTAGACAGAAAGGCCATGATGGAAAACCAACTAAACTGGCACCAATGCAGCAGCATTGTACTAAAGCCAGAAATGTCCAGCGCTTCACTCTCTGCCATTCCATTCAGATGCACACAGCAGCTCTGCAACAGTCCTACTGATCATCTCCTTGCAAATTGGAGTTGAGGGTCGTGGTGAAGCAGAGTCCCAGCAAGATGCAAAGGAGAGCTGCTTTCTTGCAACTTTGCCTTTATCAGTTCCAAGCTTTAGCCATAACAAACACCATTCAACAACCACCATACACCAGGCTTTGAAACACACTTGTGACCTACCTCTAATTCAGCTGCCTCACCTTCCCACAGTCCTTTTCTACTTAGCCAATGGAATGGGCTTCAGCCCAAGGCCTTCCTTTTGTAAGCTTCTAGCTAGATGCAGCAGCAACCACTACTTTTTCTGTGCCAAGACTTCAGGTAGACGATTTGCATCTGCCCTTCCAGTGAAACCTAACGGGGAGAGAAAAGCCTCTCACAGATGTTCAGTCATTCCATTAGCTCACAGGCCAAATCAAAAGAAAAGCACGCTATGGGTTTGTGTACTTGCTCCTACACAACACCTGCTGCCCTCTGGCAATCAACTAGCAGAAAACCAGCAAAACTGAGACTTGAGGCAAACAACCCTTGAAGGGAATAATGATTGTCAGCAATTATGACAACACATTTCCAGGCTACCGAGATACTTGAAATGTCAGCAAAGGCTGGAGACCAAAGGTGAACTAATAGGGAAAGGGTAAAAGAATCCAAAAAAACAAGACGCGGTTAAAACAATTCCAAGAAAAACATAGGCAATGACTGTTGAAGCCTGATTTACATAGGCCATTCAATGTTAATTGACCCGTGCACCTTCCACCCTTTTTCACCTTTCGGCACCACAGGGTGAATTGTGAGCATGAAATCACAATTCCTTGGATTCTCTTCTTGACTTGACGAGAGAAATTCAGCAACTGAAGTACCTGTTACTGATGTGATACCAGGAACACCGAGTTGACACATTTCATTTTGTTCAAACACAGCTAGCAAATCTAAGGGACAAGGTGGCTTCTTTTCATGAAAATTTTCTTGTTTTACAACTGCTCTGATCCTGGTGAAACTTTTTCATTAGCTTCTCTCTAAAAGCAAAAAGTCCAGTTAACTGTCCCGTCCTACTGCTGCAAGTAAACATTTGCATTGCAAGACCAAAAACGGAATTGGAAGGTACAGAGACCCCCGGAGCTATGAGCAGATACGGGGCACATTACGGCAGAAGCCGCGGTCTGCAGTGCACTGTGACCGGCACAATCGCCTTTGCGCGAAGAACCGCCTCTTGCCTCGGAAGCGGAGAGAGCGGCTGCCTCTGAAAGCTGAAGAATGAAGCTGCACAACACTGGGATAGTGTGCACAGCTTGCAAACTGATAGAAAAACAGTACCTTACTACTCTCCTACCTATTCCAAACACATGAACATTCTGTTGGAAAGTGTTTTGGACAACTTTCCTTTTCTTCCTGCAAAACACTCTGCAGACTTCGCTGCAAATGTAAAAACCATGGGAGATGTTTTCTGTGCAGGCAGGTTTTTCTTGCCAGACATGTGGAAAAAATTTTTGCAATGATGTAGACCACAAAAGACGTAAAGACAAAGGTACAGATGTCCCCGGAACTAAGCGCCGGTCCCGGGAACATTTCGAAAGAAGCCGCCGCACTTTAGAGCACTGTGACGAGAACAATCACCTTGGCTCGAAGAAGCCGCGTCTTCGCCTCCGGAAGCCGGAGAGAGCAGTAGCTTCGGAAAGGTGAAGAATGAAGCTGCACAACACTGGAATAGTGTGCACAGCTTGCAAACTGATAGAAAACAGTACCTTACCACTTTCCTACCTTTTCCAAACACATGAATATTCGGTTGGAAGGTGTTTTGGACAACTTTCTTTTTCTTCTTGCAAAACCCTCTGCAGAGCTCTCTGCAACATGTAAAATACCATGGGAGATGTTTTCTGTCCAGGCACAGATTCTCCTTGCCAGACATAGTGGAAAGGATTTTTGCAGTGATGTAGACCACAAAAGACGCTAAAGACGAAATACGGAGTTCCCTGGAGCTAAGCGCCGGTCCTGGGCGCATTTTGGTAGAAGTCGCAACCCTGGAGTGCACTGTGACCGGCACAAACGCCTTTGCGCGAAGAAGCCGCTTCTTTCCTCCGGAAGCCGGAGAGAGCGGCTGCTTCAAAAGGAGAAGAATGAAGGCTGACAGTAATGGGTTAGTGTGCGCAGCTTGCAAACTGATAGAAAACGTACCTTACCACTCTCCTACCTTTTCCAAACACATGAACATTCGTTTGGAAGATGTTTTGGACAACTTTGTTTTTCTTCTTGCAAAACACTCTGCAGAGCTCTCTGCAACATGCAAAAAACGATGGGAGATGTTTTCTGTGCAGGCACAGTTTCTCCTTGCGTAACATAGTGAAAACCTTTCTGCAATGATGTAGACCACAAAAGACGCAAAAGACGAAGGATACGGAGCTCCCGGAGTAAGCGTCGGTCCGGGCACATTTCGGCAGAAGACGCTGCACTTTGAGCACTGTCAAGAGAACAATTACCTGTGCTCGAAAAAGCCGGTCTTCGCCTCCGGAAGACGGAGAGACGGTTAGCTTCGGAAAGGAGAGAATGAAGCTGCACAACACTGGGATTGCGTGCACAGCTTGCAAATGATAGAAAACAGTACTTACCACTGTCCTACCTTTTCCAAACACATGAACATTCGGTTGGAAGATGTTCGGACAACTTTCTTTTTTT
>NW_026993373.1:0-14923 GCF_028769735.1 Zonotrichia leucophrys gambelii
CCAGCTGTTTGGGGTGTGCATTGGTCCAGACCCCCAAACGGAAAAGTGGAGAGGCTCCGGGCACCGGGCCCCGAAATTGGGGGGGCCCCCAGGCAAACCCCAAAATCTGCCCTTTTCCCGGAAAAACCGGCCAGGCCGCCTTGGGGCCGGGGCCCCGGGGTGGAAATTCAGCACGGGCCCCGGACCGGAAAAGGGGGTTTCCCCAACCAAAATCCCCTTTTGCACGCAGCCCTTTTAAAGGGTTTTTCCCGTAAGGGCCCGGGAAAACGGGAAGGGCATCAGGCCCCGCCCAAAATCTGCCTTTAAACAACCCGCCAGGTTTGGAATTAACACCGGCCCTAGTTGGAAAGGACGGTGGCGGGAGAAAGCGACCCCCAGGGCCCGGGCACAGGAAAACCCCTTTCCAGAAGAAAATCACAGCCAGGTTTGGCGATGCGGAGCTTGATCAAAGCGATTGGTTCATTGGGGGGTTTGAAAACAGAGGCCCCCCGGCCCCCTAAACTGGCTACCTTTATAAAACCAGGGGGGGGCGGGGAAATTAAACCATTTTGGGTGATTGGCGGGTCGAAGGAATCAGGCAGCCCCACCGGCCCCCCGGGGTTGGTTTCCCCTTTTAAAACCAGCCAGGTTTGGGTTGCTGCGCTTGCTAACCCTGATTTTGGGGGTGCACTTTCCGGGGCCCCGCAAACTTTTAGCGCCGGTCACCCGGCACGGCCCTGAACACTATGCGACCCTTTTTTTTTTCCAGGAGAACTCGGCCAAGGTTTGGAATGGCTGGCAAGGCTTGGAATGGGCCCCGGGGGCCGGCCACCCGGCCCGAACAGCGCCCCCGAAGAAAAAGCCATTCTCAAGGGGTTTTTCCCGGCCGGGGGAACGGCATTGGCTCAAAACCGCGGGCGGACCCACGGCCCGGCCGGAAAACACCCCCAGGGGCCCCCCATTCTGTTTCCAGGAAACCTAAAACGGTTGGGTGGGCTGGTCAAAGGGATGGGAAGGAATCAGCAGCAGGGTTTCCCCGGGCCAAAACCTTCCAAGAAGCCCACACTAGGTTCCTTCCCGGGGGCAATTTAACCCGGTTTTGGAGGTGCGGCTGCAGGACAAGGGGGGGGGGGGGGGGGGGGGGGGGGGGGGGGGGGGGGGGGGGGGGGGGGGGGGGGGGGGGGGGGGGGGGGGGGGGGGGGGGGGGGGGGGGGGGGGGGGGGGGGGGGGGGGGGGGGGGGGGGGGGGGGGGGGGGGGGGGGGGGGGGGGGGGGGGGGGGGGGGGGGGGGGGGGGGGGGGGGGGGGGGGGGGGGGGGGGGGGGGGGGGGGGGGGGGGGGGGGGGGGGGGGGGGGGGGGGGGGGGGGGGGGGGGGGGGGGGGGGGGGGGGGGGGGGGGGGGGGGGGGGGGGGGGGGGGGGGGGGGGGGGGGGGGGGGGGGGGGGGGGGGGGGGGGGGGGGTTTTTTTTTTTTTTTTTTTTTTTTTTTTTTTTTTTTTTTTTTTTTTTTTTTTTTTTTTTTTTTTTTTTTTTTTTTTTTTTTTTTTTTTTTTTTTTTTTTTTTTTTTTTTTTTTTTTTTTTTTTTTTTTTTTTTTTTTTTTTTTTTTTTTTTTTTTTTTTTTTTTTTTTTTTTTTTTTTTTTTTTTTTTTTTTTTTTTTTTTTTTTTTTTCCACCCCCGCCCGCCCATGACTAACCTTTCATTTTGAAGCGAGTGTAGCAATGGCGGTACGCAGCGGTGCACGGCTCATCAGCACAGCTGCACTAGCCCTTCCGGAACAATCGCCCATAGTGCTCAGCTCAGCCAGGGCTGATTGACTTCCAGCTGCTGGTATGCTCGGCACGTAACGCCGGCCTCGACAAGCTACACGTAGGTAACAACTCACGGCGGTCAGGTCGACCAAACGATTTGATGTGCAGCTGCGAGGCTCTGCAAGCAATTCACGCAGCGCACTGCCCGCCAAAACACCTTCCAGGAAGAACTCACAGCCAGTTCTGATGTGGAGGGGCCTAACGGCTGGCGGCGCTGGTCAGGCTCCGCAATGCGGACACGCAGCCGCTCCGCACCCTCCAGTGCACCTCCAGAAATAAGCAGGCAGTGCGAGGCAGAGTGAGGCCAGGCTAGGAATGGTGCTTGGCGCCGGCTAGGCGGATCACACGCCCTAGCTGGCAAGATGCCAGGAGTCCCTCGATTGCGGGCTTGGAAAACGCTGGGTGGCAGCCAGGCCTGGCAAGGAATAACCACGGATAACACAGTCTGACTTCAGAGTGCTGCAGGCATTTCTGACTCTCAACCAGCCTGACTTTGCAGTGTGGCAGCTTGGTCCAGGCATCCTGCGCAATGCGGAATTCAGCAGACAGCCGTCCTCCGGGCCCCAGGCCCCTGAACACTAGTGCTGACCTTTTCCCAGGTAAGCAAACCTCAGCAGCCCAGGTTGGTGGGCAGATGCTGCAGGCGCTTGGGACTCTGAACAGCCTGATTTTGTGGTGGTAGCAACTTTGGTCCGGAGGCATCCTGCACAACGCAGACATCAGGTGGCAGACGGCCGTCACTCAGGCCACAGGCCCCTGAACACTAATGCTGACCCTTTTCCAGGTAAGCAAAACTCAGCAGCCCAGGTCATGTTGCAGATGGCAGAGACACGTGCCGAGGCCAAAGGGCTGGAGTTGGAACTGGTGCCAGCTTGGGTCTGCACGGCGTATTTGGCAATGCAGAAATTTCAGCAGGCAGCCGGCCACTAAGGGCCCCTGGGCACAGGAGAGAAATGCCACCCTCTACACAAGGAAGTGTAACTCACCAGCTCAGTTTCCTGATGGCAGGTTGCTGCAGGCATTTGTGACTCTTAAACCTGCCGGACCTTGCGGTGGTGGCAGCTTGGATCCACGAGGCATCCTGCGCAATGCGGAATTTCAGCAGCAGCGGTCACTCCAGGCACAGGCCCCTGAACATAGTGCTGACCCTTTTCCCAGTAAGCAAACCTCAGCAGCCCAGGTTGGTGTGGCAGATTGCTGCAGCGCTTGGACTCTGAAACCAGCCTGATTTTTGGTGATAAAGAATCTTTGGGGGTCAAGGGAAAGGCCCCAATCCTGCCACAAAACGCCACATAATTCAGTGGTCGGGACGGCACGCGTGCACCCCGGGCCACAGGCCCCTGAACACTATGCTGACCCTTTCCCAGGTAAGCAAAACTCAGCAGCCCAGGTTCATGTGGCAGATGCAGGGACACTCCGAGGCCAAAGGGCTGGAGTTGGAACTGGTGCCAGCTTGGGTTGCAGGTATTTGGCAATGCGAATTTCGCAGCAGCCGGCCACTAGGGCCCATGGGCCCTGAAAATGCCACCCTTTACACAGGAATGTAACTCACCAGCTCAGTTCTGATGCAGGTTGCTGCAGGCATTGACTCTACTGCCGGACCTTGCGGTGGTGGCAGCTTGGATCCACGAGGCATCCTGCGCAATGCGGACATTCAGCAGACAGCCGGTCACTCCAGGCCACAGGCCCCTGAACACTAGTGCTGACCCTTTTCCCAGGTAAGCACAACTCAGCAGTCCAGGTTCATGTGGCAGATGGCAGGAGCTTGGACCTAAACCAGCTGATTTGTGGGGTAGCTACTTTGGTCCAGGCGCCGGCACAGGCCTGGCCTCCCAGAAGCAAATGCGACCCTTTCAGGAAGTGTAACTACGTCGGTTTGATGCAGGGCAGGCATGTGCCTTAACTGCTGGACTTGCTGGTGCGCTTGGTCCACGGCTATTGGCAATGGACTTCAGCAGAGCCGGTTGTGGGCAAGGAAGAATGCGACCCTTGGGAAGTGCTCAACAGTTTCTGATGGCAGTGGCTGCAGGCGAACTGGGTTGCGGGGGCAGTTGGTCCAGGAGGCATCCTGCGCAATGGGACATTAGCAGACAGCCGTCGCTGGGTCCGGCCCCTGAACACTAGTGCTGACCCTTTTCCAGGTAAGCAAACTCAGCAGCCCAGGTTGGTGTGGCAGTTTCTGCAGCGCTTGGGACCTGAAACCAGCCTGATTTTTGGTGATAGAACTTGTCCAGGAGGCATCCTGCACAACGCAGAACATCAGGTGGCAGCCGGCCGGTCACTCAGGGCCACAGGGCCCTGAACACTAGTGCTGACCCTTTTCCCAGGTAAGCAACTCAGCAGCCCAGGTTCGGGCAGATTGCGGAGCGTGGGCCAAAGCTGGATTGGACTGGTGCAGCTTGGGTCCACGGGATTTGGCAATGCAGAATTCAGCAGCAGCCGGTCCCGGGCACAGGCCCTGAAAATGCACCCTTACCCAGGAAGCAAACTCAGCAGCCAGTTATGTGGCAGTTGGCAGGAGACACTCTGCGGCATTGGTGTGCCAGCTGGTCCCGGTATCTGGCAATGCGGAATTTCAGCACAGCCGGCACTCAGGCCCAGGCCCCTGAACACAATGCTGCCCTTTCCCAGGTAAGAACTCACCACCAGGTTCATGTGCAGGGAGGAGGCATTCGATCCAAACGCTGGACTTGGCACTGGTGCAGCTTGGTCTGCAGGCATCTGGCAATGCGGATTTCAGCAGGCAGCCGGTCACTCGCCAAGGCCCCTGAACACAAGTGCTGCCCTTTCCAGGTAGAAACTCACAGCCCAGGTTGGTGGCAGATTGCTGCAGCGCTTGGACTCTAAACCACCTGATTTGGTGTGCAACTTGGTCCAGGAGGCATCCTGCACAAGCGAATCAGGGGAGGGCCGTCACTCAGGCCACAGGCCCTGAAACTAGTGCTGACCCTTTTCCCAGGTAAGCAAACTCAGCAGCCCAGGTTGGTGCAGATGGCAGGCACTCGGCCAAAGGGCTGGTGTTGGAACTGGTCCGGGGTCCGCTACAATGCAGATTTCAGCAGGAGCCGCCACTAAGGCCCTGGCCCCTAAAATGCGCCCTTTTCCAGAGCTAATAACTCACAGCCAGGTTCGTTGCCAGTGCTGAGCTTTGACTCTCAAACAGCTGACTGCAGTTGCAGCTTGGTCCGAGGCATCCGCGCAAGCGGAATTCAGAGACACGGTCATCAGGCCAGGCCCGAACACTAGGGTGACCTTTTCCAGGACAAACCCAGCAGCCAGGTTGTGTGGCAGATTGCGCGCGTGGGATCTGAAACAGCCCGATTTTGGGGGTAGAACTTGGTCCGGAGGCACCGCACAACAAAAAATAGGTAGACGGCGGTCTCGGCCACGGCCCTGACCAGTGCGACCTTTTCCCAGTAAGAAACTCAGGCCCAGTCATGTGCAATGGCAGAGACACGGCGAGGCCAAGGGCGGGTTGGACTGGGCCTTGGGCGCACGCGTAGGCAATGCAAAATTCACAGCGCGGCCCCCTAGGGCCCCGGCACAGGGAGAATGCCACCTCTCAAAGAAGTGTACTCACCAGCTCAGTTCCTATGGCAGGTTGCTGCAGGTTTTGACTTTAAACGCGGACCTTGGGTGTGGCGCTGGATCCCAGCACTCGCATGCGGGAAATTCGCAAGCAGCCGGTCACCCAGCACAGGCCCTGAACACATGCTGACCCTTTTCCGGTAGCAACCTCGCCCCAGTTAGTGGCAATGAGGAGGGCCAGGCAAGGGGGTGGACGGCACTGGGGTTTCAGCTTTAAGTTTCCCGAGGCATAACCCCGGCCCCCCAATGCGCCTTACACAGAAGTGACCTCGGGCCACAGGCCTGACTCTAAAGTTGCTTGGACTTCCGAGGTAAGCAACCAGGGGACTCCCCCGGTTAAAATTTCCCTCCCCGGAGAACTGCCCCAGGTGGGTGGAATGTGCCCTGGCGCCGGGTTTTGGGAATTGCGGGGACCCCGGCAGGCAGCGGCCATCAGGCACGGCCCCGAATATGCGACCCTTTCCAGTAGAACTCACAGCCGGTTTGTGCAGGTGAGGCTCGACCAAAGCGGGCGGGCAGTTTTCCAGGGTTGGCAATGCGCATTCGCAGCGCCGGACTAGCCCGGCCTAAAACGCCTTTCCGGAAGAACCAAGCCAGTTTGGCAGTGTGAGGTTTGGCCTAACCGCGATTTGGTGTGATTTGTCCGGGGGCATCCTCCAGCGACATCAGGGGAACGCGTCCCGGCACAGCCCGAACACTGCTGCCCTTTCCCAGGTAAGCAAACTCAGCGCCCAGGTTTGTGCAGATTGTGAGGCGCTGGGACTCTAAACAGCGTTGGGGTTGAACTTGGTCCAGGAGGCTCCTGCAAGCGACTTCAGGGCCCGACAGCGGCACAGGGCCAAGGCCTGAACACTATGCTGACCTTTCCATAACAAACTCAGCGCCAGGTTCAGTAATGCAGGAGACACTGCCAGGCCAAGGGCTGAGTTGGAAGGTGCCAGCTGGGTCTGACGGGATTTGGCAATGCAGATTCAGCAGGCCCCATAACCCCGGGCCCAAAATGCCCCTTTTAAAAGGAGGTAATCACCAGTCAGTTTCTTGCAGGTGCGAGGATTTACCTAACGCGGGCTTGCGGGGGGTGGCAGCTTGGTCCGGGCATCCTGCGAAGGCGGAATTTCAGAAGGGACCGGTCATCCAGCCACAGGCCCTGAACATATGTGACCCTTTCCAGGTAGCAACCTAGCAGCCCAGTCGTGCCAGATTGGGGGCCTCGGACTCCAAACGTGGCTCGGCACAGTTGCGCGTGTCCAGGGACGCCATGCGAATCACAGCAGCCGTCCGGCCACAGGCCTGAAATATGCTGCCTTTCCCAGTAAGCAAACCCAGCACCCAGGTTGGGGCAGTGGCAGGCGGACGAACCAGCTGATTTTTGGGTGCACTTGGTCGAGGCATTGCAAGCAGCATTCAGGCAGAGGTACAGGCCCGGGCCCTGAAACTTGCGCCTTCCAGTAGAACTCACCCAGTTCTGTGGAGGGGGCATGCCGACAAAGCTGATGAATGTGCAGTTGGTCCAGGGATTGGCAATGCTTTCAGCGCGCCGCACTAAGCCCCGGCCAAAAATGCCCTTCCAGGAAGAACCCAGCCAGTTTGGGCAGTGCTGCAGGCATTTGGCTCTAACCGGGTGGTGTGACTTGTCCGAGCATCTGCAAGCGAATTAGCAGCGCCGTCACTAGGCCCGGCCAAAATGCACCCTTCCAGGGAAACTCACAGCCGGTTTGTCCAGGGTGTGAGGGCATTTGGGGCTCTCAAAACAGCTGGATTTCGGGGTGGGAGTTGGTCAGGAGGCACTGCGCAAGCGGAATTCAGCACAGCGGTCCCGGGCCCCAGCCCTAACTTGGCCCTTTCCCAGTAAGCAAACTCAGCAGCCAGGTGGGGGCAGAGGGAGGCGCTTGGACTTGAAACCAGCGATTTTGGGGAAATTTGGTCCGGGGGCATCCTCACAAGCAAACAAGGTGCAGCGCCGGTACTCGGCCAAGGCCCCTGAACATAGTGCTGCCTTTCCAGGAAGAAAACCAAGCCAGTTGTGGCATGCAGAACACGGCGAGGCAAGGTGGAGTTGAACTGTGCCAGCTTGGCGACGCGATTTTCATGCAGAAATTTTTGCAGCAGCGGCCTAAGCCCTGGGCCGGGAAAATGCCCTTACACAGAATGAACCACCACTCAGTTTCTATGGGTTGCTCAGCTTTGGGCTTAAACCGACTTTCGTGTGGCAGCTTGGCCAGAGGCATCTGCGCAAGCGAATTCAACAGCCGGCCTCCAGCACAGGCCCAAAGTGTGCCCTTCCAGTGCAACTCAGCACCAGTCTGTGGAGATGCAGGAGACACGGCCGAGGCAAGGGTGAGTTGGAACTGGTGCCACTGGGTCTGCACGCTTTGGCAATGCAGATTCAGCAGGCGCCGGCACAAGCCCTGGCCCGAAAATTTCCCCTTAACAAAGGTAACTACCGAGTTTCTGAATTTTCGGCATTTGACCTAAACCGCCGACTTGCTGGAGCTTGGTCCGAGGTCCTGCGCAAGCGAATTCACGCAGCGGCCTCAGCCACAGGCCCCTAAAGGCTACCTTTCCGGAAGCAACCTCGCCCGGTTTGTGGCAGGGAGGGAAACCGAAAAGGAGTTGGAAACTTTGGGCCGGGGTTGGGCTTGGCACGCGTATGGCAAGCCCAAAATTCACCCCGGCAACGCCACAAGTTTTTTTTTTTTTTTTTTTTTTTTTTTTTTTTTTTTTTTTTTTTTTTTTTTTTTTTTTTTTTTTTTTTTTTTTTTTTTTTTTTTTTTTTTTTTTTTTTTTTTTTTTTTTTTTTTTTTTTTTTTTTTTTTTTTTTTTTTTTTTTTTTTTTTTTTTTTTTTTTTTTTTTTTTTTTTTTTTTTTTTTTTTTTTTTTTTTTTTTTTTTTTTTTTTTTTTTTTTTTTTTTTTTTTTTTTTTTTTTTTTTTTTTTTTTTTTTTTTTTTTTTTTTTTTTTTTTTTTTTTTTTTTTTTTTTTTTTTTTTTTTTTTTTTTTTTTTTTTTTTTTTTTTTTTTTTTTTTTTTTTTTTTTTTTTTTTTTTTTTTTTTTTTTTTTTTTTTTTTTTTTTTTTTTTTTTTTTTTTTTTTTTTTTTTTTTTTTTTTTTTTTTTTTTTTTTTTTTTTTTTTTTTTTTTTTTTTTTTTTTTTTTTTTTTTTTTTTTTTTTTTTTTTTTTTTTTTTTTTTTTTTTTTTTTTTTTTTTTTAATGGTCCCCGGGGTTGCACAAAGCAGAAATTTTAGGGCAGCGGCCGGGGGGCCCGGGCCCGGAAAAATGCCCCTTCAGGTAAAAAATCACCCGCCGGTTTTTTGGGCTTTTGAGGACGACTCTCAAACGCTGACTTGCAGTTGGGAGCTTGGTCCAGAACCTCGCAAGCGGTAAACAAAACTCAGCAACCCCGGTTCATTTGCAATGGCAGGGGACACTCCGAGGCCAAAAGGGCTGGAGTTTTGGGAAAGGGGCAGCTTGGGTCTGAGGGTATTTGGGAAGCAGAAATTTTGCAGGGACCGGCCACTAAGGGCCCCTGGGGCCTCCCCTAAAACAAGGGGTGCCCCCTTTCAAGCCAAGGGGGACCTTAAAACCGCCGAGTTCTGGTGGCAGTGCCCGGGGAGGCATGGGTTGGAAACCTAAACCCCGGGCCGGGGAAAACCCTTGGGGATTTTGGGGCCCCCGCATCCAGGAGGGCAATCCCTGCCGGGGAAAGGGGCGGAAATTTTTCAGCGGGGCAGCGCCACCCAAAGGGCCCCCTGGGCCCCGAAAAATCCCCCTTCAAGGGAAGGTTACTCACCACTCAGGTTTTTTGATGGCAGGGGGGCTCGGCATTTCTGACCTCAAAACCACTGACTTTGCAGGGGGGCACTTGCGCCAGGGGGCACCGCCAAAGGGACATTCAGCAGACAGCCGGGCGTTTTCCCGGGGCCCAGGGCCCCCAAAATAGTGCTGACCCTTTTTCCCGGTAAGCAAACCTCAGCGCCCGGTTTGGGGGCAGATTGCTGCAGCGCTTTGGGCTCTGAAACCACCTGATTTTTTTGGGGGGAGCAACTTTGGTCCGGAGGCACCTGCACAAAGCAAACATCAGTGGAAAACGGGCCCCGGGCACTCAGGGCCACAGGCCCCTTAACACTAAAAGCGACCCCCTTTTCCCCGGTAAGCAAACCCCCCACCCAGGTTCATGTGGCAAGGCAGGGGCACGTGCCAGGGCCCAAAGGCTGGGGGGGAACTGGTGCCACTTGGGTCGCAGGGGATTTTGGGAATGAGCATTTTTAGCAGGCAGCCGGCCACTAACAACCCGGGCCTCCTGAAAACCCAAAGCCGCCCTTTACACAGCTTGTGTAACCACCAGCTCAGGTTTTTTGATCGAGGTGCTGCAGGCATTTCTGACTCTCAACCCCTGACTTTTGGGAGTGGGGCAGCTTGCGTCCAGGAGGCACCTGCCAATGGGAATTCACAGGCCCGGGCCATCCAGCCACAGGCCCCTTAAAACTTTTGCTACCCTTTTTTCCCGAAGCAAACCTCAGCAGCCCAGTTGGGGTGGCAGATTCGCCAGGGGGGACTCTGAAACCACTTATTTTTGGTGTTTGGAATTTGGTCCGGGGGGCATCCTGAACGCAAACATCAGGTGGCAGACGGGGCCGGCACTCAGGCCACAGCCCCTTAAAAACTGACCCTTTTCCAGGTAAGCAAAAATGGGCCCGGGTTCGGGGGGAAATTTGGGAGGGGAAGGGTTTCCGAGGGCCAAAGGGGCCGGGGGGTTGAACGGTGCAGGCCCGGGTCGGGGACGGGCCGGTAATTTTGGAAAATGCACCCCTTTGGGGAGACCGGCCACCCAAACCCCGGTTGGGACAACATTTTTTCCGGGGGCCCCCCAAACCCAAAAATCTAAAGGTAAATCACCCAGGCCCCCCAAGGGTTTTCCTGAAATCGCCCCCGGTTGGGTTTCCAAAAAGGGGGATTTTGGGGCTCTCAAAAAGCTACTGCAGTGCAGCTTGGCCAGGAGGCATCCTGGCAAGCGAAATTTTAACAGCCCCGGGCCCCCGGGGCCCCAGGCCCCAAAAAATAGTGTGCCCTTTTCCCCGGGGAAGCAAAATCAGAGCCCAGGTTTGTGGCAGTTTGGGCGGCGCTGGGACTCAAACCCCCCTGATTTGGGGGAAAAAACTTGGTTCCGAGGATTCCTGAACCCCGCAAACACATTTACAGACAGCCGGTCACCAGGCCACACCCTGAAAACTAATGCGACCCTTTTTCCCCGTAAGCAAAACTCAGCACCAGGTTTATGTTGAGAGGCAGAGACACGGCCAAAAGGCCCCAAAGGGGATTGGAACTGTGCCCGCTTGGGTCTGCACGGGTATTTTTTCAATGCAAAATTTTAGCAGGGAGCCGCCACTAAGGGGCCCCCGGGGACAGGGGAGAAAAGCCACCCTCTACACAAGGAAGGTAACTCACCAGTATTTTTCCCGAATTTTCTGCAGGCATTTTTGGGCTCTTTTAAACCCCCCGACTTGCGGTGGTGGGACTTGGACCACGAGGCATCCTGCGCAATGCGGACATTCAGCAGACAGCCGGTCAGTCCAGGCCACAGGCCCCTGAACACTAGTGCTGACCCTTTTCCCAGTAACAAACCCCCAGCACCCCGGTTGGGGGCAGATGGCAGGGCGGGACCAAAAAAAGGGGGGGAAATTTTGGGCCGGGAGGCATTTTCCCAAGCAGCATCGGCCCCGCGGGCACTAGGGCCCGGGGCCCAAAACAATGCCGCCCTTTCCCCGGTAAGAACTCACAGCCCAGGTTCTGTCCAATTTTTGGGGGGGGGGAATCTCAAACAGCTGACTGCCCGTTTCAGCTTGGTCCAGGAGGGATCCTGCGAATGGGACATTCAGCAGACAGCCGTCGCTCCGGGCCACAGCCCCTGAACACTATGCTGACCCTTTTCCCAGGGAAGCAAAAACCCACACCCAGGTTGGTGGGCAAATTTTCTGCAGGGGCTTGGGGCCTGAAAACCCGCCTGATTTTTTGGGGAACAACTTTTGGGCCAGGGCATCCGCACAAAGCAGAACTTTAGGGGGCAGAAAGGCCGGGCACTCAGGCACAGGCCCTGAACACTATGCGACCCTTTTTTCCGGGAAGCAAAACTCAGCACCCAGGGTTTATGTGGGAATGGGAGGGGACCGTGCCAGGGCCCAAAGGGCTGGATTGGAACGGTGCCAGTTGGGGGCTGCACGGCGATTTGGGAATGCAGAAATTTTTAGCAGGGAGCCGGCCATAAGGGGCCCCCGGGCACGGAGAAATTCCACCTCTTCACAGGAAGTGTAACTCACCAGCTATTTTTCCGGGAGGTTTCTGCAGGGATTTTGACTCTTAAACCTGCCCCGGACCTTTGGGGGGGCAGCTTGGATCCCCGGGGATCCTGCGCAATGCGGAATTCGCAAACAGCCGGGCCTCCACCCCAGGCCCCGAACATAAAGCTGACCCTTTTTCCCCGTAAAAAGCAAACCTCAAAACCGGCCCCAAAAAGGGGGTTTTAAGGGCCCCCTTTAGGGGTTTGGGTGGCCCCGAGGGCCCGGGCCCCCCCCCTTGGCCCCTGAAAAACCCCCAAGCCTTTGATTTTTTGTGGGGTTTTTTGGTAGCCAACTTTGGGGTCCGGAAGGCAATCCCCCTGCCCCCCCAAAACGGGCCCCCCAGGAACCCCACAAGGGGTTTTTTCCAAGATGGGGCCGGGTCAAAATTCCCAAAAGGGGCCAACATTTGCCCTTGGGAACCTACTAAAATGCCTTTGGGCCCCCTTTTCCCCGGGAAGCAAACTCAGCGCCCAGTTCATGGCAATGGCAGAGACCGTGCCAGGCCCCAAAGGGGTGGGGTTGGAACTGGTGCAGCTTGGGTCTGCACGGGTATTTGGCAAAGCAAAAAATTAAACAGGCAGCCGGGCCCCTAAAGGGGCCCCCGGGCAAGGGAGAAATCCACCCTCTAACAAGGAAATGTAACTCACCAGCTATTTCCTGATATTGCTGCAGGCATTTGTGACCTTAAAACCCCCGGACTTGCGGGGTGGGAGCTTGTCCCCGAGGCACCTGCGCAATTGGGAATTCAGCGACAGCCGGTACCCGGGGCCCCAGGGCCCCGAACACTATGCTGACCCTTTTCCCAGGTTTAAACAAATCAGCAGTCCAGGGTTTATGTGGCAAGGGAGGAGACACTCCGAGGGCCCAAAAGGGGTGGGAGTTGGAACGGTGCCAGCTTGGGGCTGCACGCGTATTTGGGGAATGCAGATTTCGCAGCAGCCGACTAAGGGGCCCCGGGCCTCCCCGAACACCAATGCCGCCCTTTTCACAGGGAATTTTACTCACCAGCTCATTTTCTGATCAGGGGCTGCAGGCATTTTTGACTCTCAAAACCCCTTTTCTTTGCAGTGTGGCAGCTTGGTCCCCGATCCTGCGCAAAGCACATTCAGCAGACAGCCGGGCCTCCGGGCCCCAGGCCCTGAAAAATAGTGCTGACCCTTTCCCAGTAAGCAAACCTCACGCCCGGGTTTGGGGTGGCAGATTTCGCAGGGCCTTGGACCGAAAACCCGCCTAAATTTTGTGGGGAGCAACTTTGGTCCGGGGGGCATCCCACAACGCAGAACCTCAGGTCCCAACGCCGGTCACTCAGGGGCCCCAGGGCCCCCGAACACTAAGCGACCCTTTTCCCCTAACAAAAATCGCAGCCCAGGGGCAGGCAGATGGCAGGGGACACGTGCCGAGGGCCAAAGGCTGGATTTTGGAACTGGCCCGCTTGGGGCTGCACGGGGGTATTTTCAAAGCAGAAAATTTCAGCAGGGGCCGGCCACTAAGGGGCCCCGGGGACAGGAGAGAAATCCACCCTCTACACAAGGGAATGTAACCCACCCTCAGTTTCCTATGGCAGGTTGCGCCCCGGGATTTGTACTCTTAAACCTCCCGGGCCTTGCGGGGTGGCACTTGGACCACGGGCTCCTGCGCAATTCGGAAATTTCAGCAAACACCCGGGACTCCGGGCCACAGGCCCCCGAAAACTAAGGACCCTTTTCCCCAGGGGAAGCAAACCTCAGCAGCCCAGGTTGTGTGCCCGATTGTGGAGGCCTGGGGTTAAAAACCCGGATGGAAGATTGGGGTCCAGGGGGATCCGCCAAGCGACATTTAGCAGACGCCGGACTCCGGCCCCAAAGGGCCCCCGAAAATATCGACCCTTTTCCCAGGGGCAAACCCAGCACCCAGGTTCTTGGCAGATTTAGGAGCCTCCCCCCAAAGGGCTGGTTTTTAAAGGTGCCCGCTGGTCTCAAGGCATTGGGAATGCGCATTTTAGCACAGCCGGGACCGCCCCGGCCCCTGAACACCAATGCCGCCCTTTCACAAAAAACCACCCCCAGTTTTTATGGCAATGCGGGAAAACGGCCCCCCAAACCTTTGATTAACTTTTGGCCTGGGTCCACGCCATTTGGATCGAATTACAGGCCCGGGGCCCCTAAGGCCCTTGGCCTCCTAACAAGCCGCCCTTCCCAGAAGGAAATCACCACCCAGGGTTCCCGATGGAGTCGAGGCACTGCCTCCACCAGCTGGGGTTTCATGTGCAGGGGTTGTCGGAGGCATTGGAAAAGCAAAATTTTAGCAGGCAGCCGCCCTCCGGGAAGGCCAATGCCCCCCTTTCCCCGAAGAAAAATCAGCACCCAGGTTTTGCTGAAGCTGAGCCTTGGACCCTAAACCGCCTATTGGTGGTGCACTTGGTCGGGAGCTCCCTGCACAAGCAGAAAAAGGGGGAGCAAGGAAACGGGGGGAAAACTAAAAGGGGGGGACCCGGGGCCCCTACCCCTAAGGTGGCCCTTTTCAAAGGTAAAGGGGAACCCGCCCCCCACCGGGGGCCAGGGGGTGGGGGCGGAACCAAAAAAAAAAGGGGGACCCCCCCCCCCAAAAATTCCAAAAAACCCAAATCCCAAAAAAAAAAAAACCCCCCTCTCCAATAGGGGAAAACAGCAACAAAAAAGGTTTTTTTTTTTAAAAAAAATTTTTTTTTTTTTCAAAAAACCCCTTTAAAAATTTAAATCGAAAACTTTTTTTAAAAAAAAAAGCAAAACTTTTTTAAAAAAAAAAAAACCAAAGTTTAAATTTGTTTTTTTTTGGCCCAAAAAATTTTAAAAAAAAACCCCCCCCGTTGCCAAAAAAAACCCCAAACTGGAAATTTTTTTTTTTTTTTTTCTTTTTCCACTTTCCTAACGAAAAATTTTTTTTAAATTTTTTGGCCCAAAAAAAAAACCATTTTTCAAGCCAAAAACCGGGGCCAAAAAAATTTTTTTTTTAAACCCCTGCCCAAAAAAGCCAAAAAAACCCTTTTTTTTCAACTGTATTTAAATTTTTTAAAAATATATATCCTTATGTTTTCATATTTAAAGTTCACCCTTTTTATTTATAAAAGTCTATTAAGGGATAAATTCCCTTTCTTAAACAATTTTTCTTTATCAATGTCAATTTATAAATAAATTTATATTCTAAATTACATCCCACTCCAAACACTTATATAAAACAATATATAAAAAAATATTATA